>NC_091368.1:7477771-7640271 GCF_038502225.1 Cherax quadricarinatus
ACCCGCCCCCCATCCCAGCACCCATTTTTGGAGGACCGATTACTCAGGAGGCAGTAAGGCAGATATCCTCAGGCTAGTGCACGTACCAATAAGTTTTATGGAGGTGCACTACTAACACTGAGACAGCGGTCCTTAACTGGAGTTTACCTGGAGAGAGTTCCGGGGGTCAACGCCCCCGCGGCCCGGTCTGTGACCAGGCCTCCTGGTGGATCAGAGCCTGATCAACCAGGCTGTTGCTGCTGGCTGCACGCAAACCAACATACGAGCCACAGCCCGGCTGGTGTGTGCCAAGAAGTTTTATGGGGTACACGACACTGCCAATCCTTCTTTCAAATCATACGAAATATGAAAAAGTTGTCAGATGCCAATGAATTTCGGTTATAATAATAATAATAATAATAATAATAATAATAATAATAATAATAATAATAATAATAATAATAATCTTTATTTTTACATGTACAACGTACACAAACCTAGTTGATATCAATGACATACTACTATATAGAAAGCCCCTAGTTAAGCAGAGCATTTCGGACAAATGAGGTAAATTTTTGTCCCCAGAATGCGACTCACACTAGTCGACTAACATCCTGGTTCCTATTTTACTGCTAGGTGAACATGAATAGCAGGTTCCTTAAAGAAATACGGCCTAATGCTTCCACCCGTACCGGCGATCGAACCACAGACCTCAATGTGTGTGAGCTGATTGTGCTAGCAGTCGAACTGCTAGGGCAACGTTTACAAGAGAAAGTATGCTAGATGCTAGGCAGTTAAACCATGCTAGGACCTATTTTACAAGAATCTATTAACATCAACATCCTGTAGCTTTCTAGTGTCCTCGTCAGAAATCATCTGATGACCTTTCTTAATTTCATTGGCAAACTTATTATGTAGCTACTTATTCCCTCATTTATGTCGCTTATGAAGATGTAAACCACGAGGGTCCCAACGCTGACCCTTGTGGTACACCAGTGGTAATGGGTTCCCATTAAGATTTCTTCCCGTTACTGTAAGCTCTGTTGCCTATATCGGTCAATTATAACTTAAACCAGGAGATAATTTCTTCTTATATATCATTTCTCCCTACTTCATCATATTTTTGACTGAAGTCCATATATACAATATCATATTCTTTATCTTGGTGTACTGTTAGTGATAAAGGTTCGTAAGCCACCTTGTATCTTTCAAGGTGGCTCCGACGTGCATCAGCAATTGTTAATTCCATCAGCTTTCTCACAACTGAGGTTAATTTGATGGTCTGTAATTTGAAGGTAAAGACCTATCTCCCGCCTTGTAAATGGGTATGACATTTGTCATTTTCCACTTGACTGGTACAATACTCAGTTTAAGTGATGCGCCGAAGAGACTAGCTAATGATTTCCTAAGTTCCTCTTCACATTCCTTTAAAACCCTTGAAAACAACTCCTCAAAGATCGATGCCCCGGCATGTACTTAGCAAATCAAAATTGTAATTACACATTGTAAACTATGCGAAGAAATAAAATCCTTAATGAATTTGTCTGGTTTAAGTCATTAAAGTTGTTTGAAGATCATCTCACTAGTAAACCTGATCCAGTATTAATTTATTTTCATTTTCACCAGTTTAATTATTAATTCCCAGGATTTCATCTGTATCCTCTTGTGAAACAACAGAGAAGAAATGCAGTATGTGTTAAAATGGTACGCATTTCATTGTTACTATCAGTCAGCTGACCTAAGTTACATTTAAGTGGGCCTATCTTTCCCTAATCCTATTCTTATATACATGAAAGAAGCCCTTTGGATTGGTCTTTGAGTCCCTCACAACCTTAATGTCATGTTCTCTTTGCGCTTCCTTTTTTTCACTTCTCTCTTAAACTGAACATATCGGTCAATATAAAAAAAAATATCGGTCAATGACACTTTCTTCTTATGATTCGCTTGTAAATACCTCATTTTCTTCACCTATGAATTATTTTACTCTATTCAGCATCCATACAGGGTCATTCAAATTCGCTCTGATTTGTAACTTGCTCAGCTATCAAAACTTTGGAGTCCAGTCCCTGGACCCATTATGTACCTCTGTAATCTTTTGACTACCGCCCACAGGATGGGTATGGGGTGCATAATAAACATATTAAACTAACTAACTGTATTATGCTTAGAAAAGAATCATACTGACATCCATCATCACTTTCTATTCGGGCTCCCTCATGATACTTCCTAGATTATCCCAGTCCTCAGTGTGATTTTTGGGAAGCTTGACCTTGTTATCTGTTACTGAAATTAAGTGATTTGTGATCGCTTTCTTCTAGCTCTTCACTTATCCCTCAAGATCACTTATCAGAGACTTCTTGTTTACCAGAAACTAGTCAAGCAGGTTATTTCCTCTAGTTGCTTCTGACATAAGCTGTTTTAAAAAGTAGTCCTGTACTATTTCTAGAAATCTGCTTAATTTTAGATTTCCTGTGAAATTCTCCCAATCAATTTGGCTAAAGTTAAAATCCATTAAAACTGTTTCGTATCTATTTCGTGCCACAGAACTTTACGGTAGTCACTGTCTAGATTCGTGGGATCTGTACACCTAAGATTAGTTTCTCAAGTCCTTTAAGGAACTTCAGTATTGTTTCTGATATAACCTTAATTTTCCCGACATACATAGCAACTCTACCCGCTTTCCTGTTGACTCTATCAGTGTGGGAATAATTTATATGCGTGTGTGGCAGTCAGTAAGCATAGCCCTAGTTTTCAGACTGTACCAGGTTTCTCTTATTGCAACAATATCTATTTTCGCCACATTTAATTATTATTAGTTCGTCTGTTTTATTTCTTGCACTCTGGCTATTTGTATAGTAGATGCTGAGGAACTTTTCGCCTTGCTGCACTCCTGTCTCTGTAAATATACACTCCTACAACACCAATATTAATTACTGTGTAGTGATATACACTCCCACATTAATATTAATTACTGTGTAGTGATATACACTCCCACATCAATATTAATTACTGTGTAGTGATATACACTCCCACATCAATATTAATTACTGTGTAGTGATATACACTCCCACAGCATCAATATTAATTACTGTCTAGTGATATACACTCCCACAACACCAATATTAAGTACTATATACACTCCCACACCAAAATCGACCCATTTCAGAGGAGTTTCGTAATCAATACCAAGAAAACCTCATGTAAACCCGTTTTCTTTGGTGTCTTCAGCGCCACCACAGAAAATATGGAAGCTCCTGACATCTGTCCTCGTGACTGTCTGGTCATGTCAATAATACACCAGACTCATTTCTGCATCAATAACAATATTTATGTAGTGTTACACCTGTGGTTATAATAACCAAGTTTGATGATATCCAAGTAACTAGTCTGATAGACTGTAATAGGCACACAATTATCACCAGCAACACAGCGCAGCCGAGTATTTCACTTTAAGTATTATATTACTCTAAAGAGCGATCGTATAGGACAAATAAATTATTATCAGTGATGATGATGAATTAGAAGAGCAACAATGATACAATTATACACCTCCAGCCACTCCAGAGCCAAATAAACCATATCTTCTTCCTTCACTAGATATCTATCAGTTATTACATGTTACCAATTTATTCTTCGGATTCAGCAGAAACTTTGCTATTTCATCCTCACAGTGAACATCACTGCTGAATGTTGTGTTCACTGAAGGAAACGTTGGGATATAGAGGATTGTGAGGCTGGGAAGAGGCTGTTGTTTATCTCGTCATCCCAGAGACATTATTGACTAACCTACACATGCATCAACACCTTAAAGTTGGTACTCACATATAGCAGTCGGATGGAGCCTTAATGTGTTGCGGTAACTGTTCAAAATACTGGCGAAATTCTTCAAACTCTCTGTCTGCCATCTTGAATAGATTGTCGGGTAGACTCGCTTGAGGATCAGGTTGCCCACGAGTGTCACTGAGGAGAGCCTGGCTAGCTAGCCACCGAGCCTCGCTACTCCCACCTGATCACTTAGTTGACAAATGGCTTTCAACTTTCGCCTCTATGTCAAAAACAACATATTTTACCGCAATTTTGATTCATTAAGCACATAGCCTCCATTAAACTAAAACTAACGACCCATATACCAAACTGTATCAACTATCCCATAACAAACAAGAGGTAAATATGTCCCCCGGAAACATTACATGGCATCTAAGAGACAAAAACTTAAGAATCAATAACAAACAAAACACTAGAGAAATCTTCAAGTGGGAAAAAATCATTACAATTTCCCCAAAATAAAATTATGTCTGAAGGGTGATTGATTTATTGTTGAGATTATAAACACGGTGAGGAACCTGGACTCCAATAAGCCACAGAAAACGGCGTTCACTAAATTTTTTAAAAAATATATATATACAAAACAAACTGCTATGCTTCCCTTTAATAAATTAATAAGTTTGTGAGTTTATTTAGGTATAGTTTACATAAGCTGGATGATCACTGGTGTGTTTATAGTAATGTATTGGTAGATTATCTTGGATTTCGTCAAAAACAAAAACAAAAATAGGAAAGACTGACTTGTTTTGATTGGGGTCGTCCCCTGCCCTCTTTTCTTAACAATAAGTTTACCTCAGTCACTCTCTCTCTCTCTCTCTCTCTCTCTCTCTCTCTCTCTCTCTCTCTCTCTCTCTCTCTCTCTCTCTCTCTCTCTCTCTCTCTCTCTCTCTCTCTCTCTCTCCAGTAACAGCCTGGTTTATCAGGCCCTGATACACCACCTGGCCTGTTCATGGACCTGGCCGCGGAGGCGTTGACCCCCGGAACACCCACCAGGTATACTCAAGGTAGACTCCAAGTATACTCATGGTAGACTCCAACTATACTCATGGTAGACTCCAAGTATACTCATGGTAGACTCAAAGTATACTCAAGGTAGACTCCAAGTATACTCATGGTAGACTCCAAGTATTCTCATGGTAGACTCCAAGTATACTCATGGTAGACTCCAGGTATGATACATATAAAAATAAGCCAGGTGCCTTCCTGGATGACAGCACGTGATGCTGTCTTACTCTTCAATGTCTACCCGTGTTGTCTACCACTGGAGTTCATATCTACCCGTGTTGTCTACCACTGATGTTTACATCTACCGTGTTGTCTACCACTGATGTTCACATCTACCGTGTTGTCTACCACTGATGTTCACATCTACCGTGTTGTCTATTACTGATGTTCACATATCCCGTGTTGTCTACCACTGATGTTCACATTTACCGTGTTGTCTACCACTGATGTTTACATCTACCGTGTTGTCTACCACTGATGTTCACATTTACCGTGTTGTCTACCACTTTTTAGAGATTTTGCTACCGAAGTGGCTAGTTTATTGTGCACCCCATATCCATCCTGTGGACGGTAGCGCGAGAGCATGTGGATACACAAAAGGCCTAGGAACCACTGATGTTCACATCTACAGTGTTGTCTACCACTGAGGGCCACAACTACCCGTGTTGTCTACAACTGAAGGCCACAACTACCCGTATTGTCTACAACTGAAGGCCACAACTACCCGTGTTGTCTACAACTGAAGGCCACAACTACCCGTGTTGTCTACCACTGAAGGCCACAACTACCCGTGTTGTCTACAACTGAAGGCCACAACTACCCGTGTTGTCTACCACTGAGGGCCACAACTACCCGTGTTGTCTACCACTGAGGGCCACAACTACCCGTGTTGTCTACCACTGAGGGCCACAACTACCCGTGTTGTCTACCAGTTAAGGCCACAACTACCTGTGTTGTCTACCACTTAAAGCCACAACTACCCGTGTTGTCTACCAGTTAAGGCCACAACTACCCGTGTTGTCTACCACTTAAAGCCACAACTACCCGTGTTGTCCACCACTGAAGGCCACAACTACCCGTGTTGTCTACCACTGAGGGCCACAACTACCCGTGTTGTCTACCACTTAAGGCCACAACTACCCGTGTTGTCTACCACTTAAGGCCACAACTACCCGTGTTGTCTACCACTTAAGGCCGCAACTACCCGTGTTATCCACCACTGAAGGCCACAACTACCCGTGTTGTCTACCACTGAGGGCCACAACTACCCGTGTTGTCCACCACTGAAGGCCACAACTACCCGTGTTGTCCACCACTGAAGGCCACAACTACTCGTGTTGTCTACCAGTTAAGGCCACAACTACCCGTGTTGTCTACCACTTAAGGCCACAACTACCCGTGTTGTCTACCAGTTAAGGCCACAACTACCCGTGTTGTCCACCACTGAAGGCCACAACTACCCGTGTTGTCCACCACTGAAGGCCACAACTACTCGTGTTGTCTACCAGTTAAGGCCACAACTACCCGTGTTGTCTACCACTTAAGGCCACAACTACCCGTGTTGTCTACCACTTAAGGCCACAACTACCCGTGTTGTCTACCACTTAAGGCTACAACTACCCGTGTTGTCCACCACTGAAGGCCACAACTACCCGTGTTGTCCACCACTGAAGGCCACAACTACCCGTGTTGTCCACCACTGAAGGCCACAACTACCCGTGTTGTCTACCACTTAAGGCCACAACTACCCGTGTTGTCTACCACTTAAGGCCACAACTACCCGTGTTGTCTACCACTTAAGGCCACAACTACCCGTGTTGTCCACCACTGAAGGCCACAACTACCCGTGTTGTCCACCACTGAAAGCCACAACTACCCGTGTTGTCCACCACTGAAGGCCACAACTACCCGTGTTATCCACCACTGAAGGCCACAACTACTCGTGTTGTCTACCAGTTAAGGCCACAACTACCCGTGTTGTCTACCACTTAAGGCCACAACTACCCGTGTTGTCTACCACTTAAGGCCACAACTACCCGTGTTGTCTACCAGTTAAGGCTACAACTACCCGTGTTGTCCACCACTGAAGGCCACAACTACCCGTGTTGTCCACCACTGAAGGCCACAACTACCCGTGTTGTCCACCACTGAAGGCCACAACTACCCGTGTTGTCTACCACTTAAGGCCACAACTACCCGTGTTGTCTACCACTTAAGGCCACAACTACCCGTGTTGTCTACCACTTAAGGCCACAACTACCCGTGTTGTCCACCACTGAAGGCCACAACTACCCGTGTTGTCCACCACTTAAGGCCACAACTACCCGTGTTGTCCACCACTGAAGGCCACAACTACCCGTGTTGTCCACCACTGAAGGCCACAACTACCCGTGTTGTCCACCACTTAAGGCCACAACTACCCGTGTTGTCCACCACTGAAGGCCACAACTACCCGTGTTGTCCACCACTTAAGGCCACAACTACCCGTGTTGTCCACCACTGAAGGCCACAACTACCCGTGTTGTCCACCACTTAAGGCCACAACTACCCGTGTTGTCCACCACTTAAGGCCACAACTACCCGTGTTGTCCACCACTGAAGGCCACAACTACCCGTGTTGTCCACCACTGAAGGCCACAACTACCCGTGTTGTCCACCACTTAAGGCCACAACTACCCGTGTTGTCCACCACTTAAGGCCACAACTACCCGTGTTGTCCACCACTGAAGGCCACAACTACCCGTGTTGTCCACCACTGAAGGCCACAACTACCCGTGTTGTCCACCACTTAAGGCCACAACTACCCGTGTTGTCCACCACTGAAGGCCACAACTACCCGTGTTGTCCACCACTGAAGGCCACAACTACCCGTGTTGTCCACCACTGAAGGCCACAACTACCCGTGTTGTCCACCACTTAAGGCCACAACTACCCGTGTTGTCCACCACTGAAGGCCACAACTACCCGTGTTGTCCACCACTTAAGGCCACAACTACCCGTGTTGTCCACCACTGAAGGCCACAACTACCCGTGTTGTCCACCACTTAAGGCCACAACTACCCGTGTTGTCCACCACTTAAGGCCACAACTACCCGTGTTGTCCACCACTGAAGGCCACAACTACCCGTGTTGTCCACCACTGAAGGCCACAACTACCCGTGTTGTCCACCACTTAAGGCTAAAACTACCCGTGTTGTCCACCACTGAAGGCCACAACTACCCCTGTTTTCGCCTCATTAGCGATCTTCCTCTTTTAATTAACAAAACAATTAGCGAGGCTAAGTATAGTGTTACCTCAAAACAATTTTGTTTTCAAACTTTTATTAAAGTTGGGGTTATGAAGTTAATTTCTAACCCTGTGTGTATACCATGTTATTGTTAGCATTATGAACTTTGTTATACACCTCTATGTGTGTATATACACGCTTACTGTTGGTCGGTTGATGGGGTTTGAAGCCTATCTACTACACGAGAGTCATTAAGGCTGCAAGTCACCCGCTCACCACCAGTCAAGAATATTTTAATACCTAAAATACCGATTAAAGGTGAACTCTCAGTATATATACACTGAGGTATACACCTCACAGTTGATAAATTAGACACAAGTGCAACTCTTGGGTATCTTTATTAAGGAAACGTTTCGCCACACAGTGGCTTCATCAGTCCATACGTAGGAGAAACTTGAAGAACAGGAGGAGAATGAGGTAATCAGTCCCTCAACCTTGAGTCGATGTGTTCAGTCCATCAATCTTGAATAGAATACACAATATGAGCGGAGAAGCAGCTTATAAACCGTATGGCAGGAGAGGTGCAGCAGTCATAGGTGGTGTCACATTTGTTCAGTGTGGAAGTAGGTCGTGCCCAAGAATTAGGCAAGCGAAGAATTCCTAAGTATTAAGATCCCAAGAAGTTACAGTGTCTGACAGGTTTGTAGATGAATGGTTCAGAGAACCGACATGTTGATAAATTAGACACAAGTGCAACTCTTTATCAATTTCTATATAGTATGTCACTTCTGTCAGCTAGGTACACGTAATACATGTACTTACCTGGAGTTTACCTGGAGAGAGTTCCGGGGGTCAACGCCCCCGCTGCCCGGTCTGTGACCAGGCCTCCTGGTGGATCAGAGCCTGATCAACCAGGCTGTTGCTGCTGGCTGCACGCAGACCAACGTACGAGCCACAGCCCGGCTGGTCAGGAACCGACTTTAGGTGCTTGTCCAGTGCCAGCTTGAAGACTGCCAGGGGTCTGTTGGTAATCCCCCTTATGTATGCTGGGAGGCAGTTGAACAGTCTCGGGCCCCTGACATTTATTGTATGGTCTCTTAACGTGCTAGTGACACCCCTGCTTTTCATTGGGGGGATGTTGCATCGTCTGCCAAGTCTTTTGCTTTCGTAGTGAGTGATTTTCGTGTGCAAGTTCGGTACTAGTCCCTCTAGGATTTTCCAGGTGTATATAATCATGTATCTCTCCCGCCTGCGTTCCAGGGAATACAGGTTTAGGAACCTCAAGCGCTCCCAGTAATTGAGGTGTTTTATCTCCGTTATGCGCGCTGTGAAGGTTCTCTGTACATTTTCTAGGTCAGCAATTTCACCTGCCTTGAAAGGTGCTGTTAGTGTGCAGCAATATTCCAGCCTAGATAGAACAAGTGACCTGAAGAGTGTCATCATGGGCTTGGCCTCCCTACTTTTGAAGGTTCTCATTATCCATCCTGTCATTTTTCTAGCAGATGCGATTGATACAGTGTTATGGTCCTTGAAGGTGAGATCCTCCGACATAATCACTCCCAGGTCTTTGACGTTGGTGTTTCGCTCTATTTTGTGGCCAGAATTTGTTTTGTACTCTGATGAAGATTTAATTTCCTCGTGTTTACAATATCTGAGTAATTGAAATTTCTCATCGTTGAACTTCATATTGTTTTCTGCAGCCCACTGAAAGATTTGGTTGATGTCCGCCTGGAGCCTTGCAGTGTCTGCAATGGAAGACACTGCCATGCAGATTCGGGTGTCATCTGCAAAGGAAGACACGGTGCTGTGGCTGACATCCTTGTCTACGTCGGATATGAGGATGAGGAACAAGATGGGAGCGAGTACTGTGCCTTGTGGAACAGAGCTTTTCACCGTAGCTGCCTCGGACTTTACTCTGTTGACGACTACTCTCTGTGTTCTGTTAGAGAGGAAATTATAGATCCATCGACCGACTTTTCCTGTTATTCCTTTAGTACGCATTTTGTGCGCTATTATGCCATGGTCACACTTGTCGAAGGCTTTTGCAAAGTCTGTATATATTACATCTGCATTCTTTTTGTCTTCTAGTGCATTTAGGACCTTGTCGTAGTGATCCAATAGTTGAGACAGACAGGAGCGACCTGTTCTAAACCCATGTTGCCCTGGGTTGTGTAACTGATGGATTTCTAGATGGGTGGTGATCTTGCTTCTTAGGACCCTTTCAAAGATTTTTATGATATGGGATGTTAGTGCTATTGGTCTGTAGTTCTTTGCTGTTGCTTTACTGCCCCCTTTGTGGAGTGGGGCTATGTCTGTTGTTTTTAGTAACTGTGGGACGACCCCCGTGTCCATGCTCCCTCTCCATAGGATGGAAAAGGCTCGTGATAGGGGCTTCTTGCAGTTCTTGATGAACACGCAGTTCCATGAGTCTGGCCCTGGGGCAGAGTGCATGGGCATGTCATTTATTGCCTGTTCGAAGTCATTTGGCGTCAGGAGCGGTTTGCTAAAAACTGAGTCATATTGGGACTTGAGTAGCTCACTCATTTCCTTGCTGTCATCTGTGTAGGACCCATCTTGTTTAAGTAGGGGCCCAATACTGGACGTTGTTCTCGACTTTGATTTGGCATAGGAGAAGAAATACTTTGGGTTTCTTTCGATTTCATTTATGGCTTTTAGTTCTTCCCGCGATTCCTGACTCCTATAAGATTCCTTTAGCTTAAGTTCGATGCTTGCTATTTCTCTGACCAGTGTCTCCCTACGCATTTCAGATATATTGACCTCTTTTAGCCGCTCTGTTATTCTTTTCCGTCGCCTGTAAAGGGAGCGCCTGTCTCTTTCTATTTTACATCTACTCCTCCTGTTTCTTAGAGGAGTAAGCCTTGTGCATACATCGAGTGCCACCAAGTTAATCTGTTCTAGGCATAAGTTGGGGTCTGTGTTGCTTAGTATATCTTCCCAGCTTATATCTGTTAGGACTTGGTTTACTTGGTCCCACTTTATGTTTTTGTTATTGAAGTTGAATTTGGTGAATGCTCCCTCGTGACTAGTCTCATTATGTCGGTCTGGGGCTCCACGCATACATGTCTGAACCTCAATTATGTTGTGATCTGAGTATATTGTTTTTGATATGGTGACATTTCTTATCAGGTCATCATTGTTAGTGAAGATGAGGTCTAGTGTATTCTCCAGTCTAGTAGGCTCTATTATTTGCTGGTTTAAATTGAATTTTGTGCAGAGATTTAAAAGCTCGTGTGAGTGTGAGTTTTCATCAGCGCTGCCTCCTGGTGCTATTTCTGCAACAATATTATTTGCTATATTCCTCCATTTTAGGTGCCTTAAGTTGAAATCCCCCAGGAACAAGATGTTGGGTGCAGGAGCTGGAAGATTTTCCAGACAGTGGTCAATTTTTAACAGCTGTTCCTGGAATTGCTGGGATGTTGCATCCGGAGGCTTGTAGACTACCACAATGACTAGGTTTTGGTTCTCGACCTTTACTGCTAAAACTTCCACTACATCATTTGAGGCATTAAGCAGTTCTGTGCAAACAAGTGACTCTGCAATGTACAGACCAACCCCCCTCCCTTTTTTTGCCTGTTCACTCTGTCACATCTATATAGGTTGTAACCTGGGATCCATATTTCGTTGTCCAAGTGATCCTTTATGTGGGTCTCAGTGAAAGCCGCGAACATTGCCTTTGCCTCTGCAAGCAGTCCACGGATGAAAGGTATTTTGTTGTTTGTTGCTGGTTTTAGACCCTGTATATCCTTCCAGGATATTGCAGTACTAAATGAATTCCAAAGGGTGAGGAACAGAGTACAGAGACTTATAAAAGGAGCAAAGGCAAAGCACTATTGCTCAAAAATTGAAGAGTATAAGCATAACCCCAGAAAGCTCTGGCAACAACTAAAACAGTTGGGGTATAGCCATAAGCCAGTAGATAGGTCTAACATAGTACTCACTATCGATAATGAGGTATGCCACGAAACATCTAAGGTGGCAAATTGCTTTAATTCCTACTACACATCTGTTGCATCAACACTAGTAAGTAAACTACCAGCTGCATCATATACCTTTAACACAGACTCTGATAAGTTTCAAACATACTATACCAATAAAGGGGTAACCCCAAACAGTTGTCAACTAGTAAGTGTATCTCATGACTTCATTCAAAAAGAACTAAGCAGGTTAAACCCAACTAAGAGCACAGGCCCTGATAACATCCCGTCTAAGTTCCTAAAAGATGGTGCTTCTGAACTGTCAATCCCTATTGCTCACATAATAAATCTATCAATCACCACTAATACCGTACCGGAGGGGTTCAAGGAGGCCAGAGTTACTCCTATCTTCAGGAAAAATAATAGGTCTGATGTAAGCAACTATAGGCCTGTTAGTATACTCAGTATAATATCTAAAATTCTGGAGAGGGCGGTGTATTCTCAAGTAGTTAAGTACCTTAATGACAACAGCATTCTCCATAGCTATCAATCGGGCTTCAGAAGATCCTACTCAACCGACACCTCCCTTATTAATCTGATGGATTACCTGAGAACTGAAATGTCAAAGGGAAACCTCATAGGTATGGTAACCTTAGACCTGCAAAAGGCCTTCGATACTGTCAACCACAATATATTATGTAAGAAACTTCAAGCTATCGGTATAGGTTCTGTAGACTGGTTTAAGTCCTACCTTAGCAACAGGAGACAAATAGTCAAAATCAACAAAACGGAATCAGAACCCCTGCCGATAACATGTGGAGTTCCCCAAGGTAGTATTCTGGGTCCCTTATTATTCTTATGTTATGTCAATGATATGCCTATCAGTGTCAAATGCAAACTCCTACTGTAGGCAGATGACAGTGCTCTGTTAGTGACAGGTAAAGACCCACAAGATATTGCTAATGTTTTAACACTGGAACTGGAGTCCTGCAGCAAATGGTTAGTAGACAACAAACTATCATTACACCTAGGGAAAACTGAAGCCATTCTCTTTGGCACGAAACATAAACTGAGAAGGGTAATTAATTTTAATGTTCAGTGTAATGGGGAGCCCATCACTTTGGTTTCATCAGTAAAATATCTGGGAATCCCCTTTGACCCATGCATGTCAGGAGAATTGGTAGGGAACAGTGTAGTAAAGAAAGCGAATGCCAGACTGAAGTTCCTGTATAGACAAGCACAGTGTCTACCTACTGAGGCTCGCGGGACCCTATGTCTAGCTCTTATACAATGCCATATGGATTACGCTTGCTCTTCATGGTACTCTGCCTTGACCAAAAAACTGAAAGATAGACTGCAAATCACCCAGAACAAAATCGTAAGATTCATCCTGGGGCTGGGACAAAGAGAACATGTAGGCCAGGATGAATTACAGCAGTTGGATATGCTGAATGTTGAAGACAGAGTAAAACAACTGAAGCTAAATCATGTTTATAAAATTGCTCACAAACAGTGTCCAGAATATCTTGCTGTCAATTTTGTCAAGGTTGGGAACCAAAGCAATCATAGTACTAGGGGGAGAGAGCACAACTTTGTAGTACCCACAGTCAGTGGCCAGGCGTCAAACACCTCTTATTGTACAGCAATAAAGGAATGGAACAGACTACCCGCACATGTCAAAGCCAGTCATAGCATGAACCAGTTCAAGAAGAGTGCCAAAAGGTGTCTGATGAATGTAGCTACAGAAAGGGAGGGGAATGATTTTCTGTTTTTTAGCTAACATACGTGTAGATTTTACCGTATTCCTAGTAATGACCCTCGTATTGTAGATAGTCTTAATGACCCTCGTGTAGTAGATAGTCTTTTTAGTATGATAATAAGATGTTATCTTCGTTGTAGAATAATAAGAAAATATTATAACCTTTATATTATAATAATAAGGTAAAAGGACACCAATGGAAATAAGTCACTCTGTCTGACTTTTTTGGGTTATCCTAGGTTCTCTACACATATGCTGCTATGTATGATAATTCTATGTAACTGTATTTGTGTATACCTGAATAAACTTACTTACTTACTTAAGTTTCTTCCCGGACAGAGGACGGCGGGTTCAATACGGTGTAAGGTGTCAGTGGCCCTATAAACCCCAACAACAATAAGACAATTCTTGTAGTTATCAGGAGGGAAAGGACGTTTCAGGCAAGCTGCAGGTGTCCTGTAAAAGAAGAAGAGATGATAATGGCATTAAAGCCGTGTGTGAGGCAGCTAGGAGGAGTGGCACAGGTGTGGAGGTGTGTGTCCCGGAGCATCGCCCATCAAACCTACAGGATCACGGCCGGCAACACCTGCCATGACATCAATGATGCCCAGAAGGCAGCTGGTCCCACCAGTGCCAGGCTGCCCAGACTCAGACACACCATTCCTGAGTCCTATGAGAAGGTCACTCATAAATATGCTATTTCTCCATATTAAAAGTTTTATTTAATCAACCTTAGCGCTTTCTTTATTATAATAATCACCGTAATGATTTGGGATACCCAACATTATAGTTATGGAAATAAGTCACTTTGACTTTTTTTTAATTATCTTAGGTAATTTGTTCAGTATTGTATGACCCTAGTAGTTTTAGTGCTTTCTTTTAATAATAATAATTAATAATAATAATAATATACATATGTTACTATGTACTCCAGGTATGTATGATAAGTTGTGTAACTGTGTTTGTATACCTGTACCTAAGTAAACTTACTAACCCGGAGCTTTCTACATTTATAATTAAATGTCAGACCTTTTAGGGAAAGGTGTCTTGATGTTGGTGAGACTCTTGATCCAGGGAAATGAAGCAACCCTCTCTTACAAGGACCCCAATGGAAATAAGTCACTTTGGTTTTTTTGGGTTATTCTGGGTAATTTACTTAAATAAACTTACTCTTACTTTGGATCAAATCTTTAATTACTTATGATTCTCCAAGTGATACTTGTACGACCCCTACAGATTCAGCACTCGAATCATGAATGTAATTGGAATGAGAGTAAGGTAATATTCTTATTTTACCTAAAAGATATTTAAAGGGTGTTTTTTGGGGGTCAGTGCTCCTGTGACCTGGTCCCAGACCAGGCCTCTTACATTATGATGCTTGAGCTTACATTAGGATGCTTGAGCTTACATTAGGATGCTTGAGCTTACATTAGGATGCTTGAGCTTACATTAGGATGCTTGAGCTTACATTAGGATGCTTGAGCTTAGATAGTGGGATGTGCAATGGGGACAATAATATTTTGGGCAATATGTAAATATTTGTTTTTTGGTAACCAAATCTAACCTAACTTAGCCTAGACCAGGACTTAAAATCTAGGTTAGGCTAGGTTGGATTACACTAAGTTAAGTTTTATTAACAAAAAATAATTTTTCTATTACCAAAAATAGTTTTTCTCTTACCAAAAATAGTTTTTTCCTATTTCCTCTGAATATAACTGTCTCCATTGAACAACCCACTTAATATCGGAGAATTTACATAATAAACTGACGCCCAGCATAAAATAAATACAACCCGGAGATTGATCGTGTACAAGGTTTGTCCAATCTGACATTGATCCAATCAGAGATTGTTATAATTTGTGATTACCCCAGTCTGAGATTGTCCAAGTCTCAAGTTGTCCAAGTCTTAGATTATGTGTGTTCTAGTCATATAATTTATGGTACCCACACATACTGTATAGAAATGTACAATTATAGGACATATTATTTGTCAAATTTATTGTAGGCTGAGGATATTAGGCCAGCAATTGGTTGCATGAATGTACTTAGTTACTGAAATGGCAACTATTAAAGGACCACTGTCTTGACATGAGCTGTATGTCATGGTCATCTTGTTTTTAACATGCCTGTTTGTGGTTAAATGCAGTACATAATTTTATAGGTTTATGTAATCTAACCCAGTGTAGCCTGACCAATAAACTGATCACTGCCTGACTACTATGCCAGTAGCCTTAACAAACTTTACTACCCGGCTTTCAATCAGCCAACTGCTGGCTAATTGGTTAGGGGCTCTTGATCCAAGTAATTGGACTTTTCCTTCCCTTCCTTGGATTGAACTTGATTGCCTCCCTCAATGGATGTGCCTTGATGGTGATGAAGGGCTCTTGATCCAGGGAATTAAACCTGTTCTCTCCTTGATTCAAACCTAACTACCTCCTATTTCTCAGGTGGTGTTTGATCTCTAATTTAATATGTAGTAATAATGTCTTGTTTCAGAGCCCTCTTGGTATGAAATGTATTTATTAATATAAAATATTTTCTTGGTAATTTATAGGTTGAAGTATCTACAGCGGAATGGTCATATGTAGAGCGCCTGCTTCCTCTCAAGTCTATACCAAAACCAACTGGAAACCCAGGTATGACAAAGTATTTTTTTTTTACTTTTCCTCTTATGTATGTTTTGTCAGGTTTAAGCAGTAGCATTATTCAGGAAATTTATGGTGTGGAGTCTGGTTACAAGGGAACCCTCACCCCTCATTTGACAAATGACTTTACAGTGGTAGTAATAATAATACAGTGGAACCTTGGTGTTCGAATGTACTGGACCTCAAATGAACCAGAGTCCAAACAATTTTGTTGAGCAGAAATTGACCTGGTCTTTGAATGTTTTTCTGGAGTTCAAATGTGCTGGCTTGTTTAAAATTCAGTTGTAAAAACCTTTATATGAAAACCATTTCAAAAGTGCTTTGAAGTGGCCCCTGACACTGACCTAACTCTCAGAGACTTTTAGAAGTCAATTCAACATCCTCCAGTGTGTGAGGTTGATAATTAACCCTTTCAGGGTTTCGGCCATACTAGTACGGCTTACGCACCAGGGTCCATGACGTACTTGTACTCATAAATTCTAGCGCCTTCAAATCTAGTGAGAGAAAGCTGGTAGGCCTACATATGATAGAATGGGTCTATGTGGTCAGTGTGCGCAGTATAAAAAAAATCCTGCAGCACACAGTGCGTAATGAGAAAAAAAAAAAACTTTGACCGTGTTTTTGGATTAAAACAGTGACTTTGAACTATATTTTCATATGGTATTTATTGTTGTATTCTAGGTTTCCTGGTCCCATTGTATAGAATGGAAGACATATTACAGAAATTGAGATGATTTTGACTGGTTTTACAATGAAAAGTACCTTGAAATTGAGCTCAAAGTAGCAGAAATGTTCGATTTTTACCAAAGTTCAAAAGTAAACAAATCATGCTAAGCGTCCAATACACGTCAACTGGTGAGTCTAATATTCTTTCACAAGTGCACCGATATTATTTATACCATTTCTACACTAATGCAGTAGTCTGCATAACAGTAAATCTTCTATTTTTTGTGAGAATAAAAATTCAAAGTGGAAAGCAAAAGAAATGTAAGAGGGGCCTGGGGACGTGACTAATGAACAGAGGAAATGTTATTTTAGTGCCAGGAATGTCTTTCTTGTTTATTCTGGACCCTATTTGGAAATTGGCATCTTTTGAAATTTGTGTGAAATTGGCAAAATTGCTAAATTCTGACCACTGTATTGGATAGTTGAAATCGGTAAATTGGTGGTTTCTTGTACTCATTCAATAGAAAAAATGGAGTTCTAGCGAAATAGTTATGATTTTTGTCGACTAGTACATTGGAATTGGCCGAAAATAGGGCTCAAAGTGGGCAAAATTGCCGATGCGTAAACATCGTCGAGACCGCTAACTTTGCAAGAGCATAATTCCAGAAGTTTTCCATCAAATTTCATACTTTTGGTGTCATTATGATCGGAAAAAGATTCTCTATCTTTTCATAAGAATTTTTTTTTTTTTTTTTTTTTTTTAATTTGGGGGACCCTGAGAACAAGTCTCTGAGAGGGCCTGTGGACCCTGAAAGGGTTAAAGCCGGGGAGATACTATTTCTCACATCAGACTTTTTGCAGTTCCAACACTACCTAGGAACCAGTTAAGTTCAAACACTGAGGTTCCTCTGTAGTAATTTAAGAATTTTAAGGACCAAAACTTATGTGGAGAACTGGTTAGATAAGTACACTTTCCTGCATGAAACAAACATATAGCCATTCTGATATGCAGTCATGAATGGGTTGATGTTATTTATACAATTATTATAGTACTGTAGTAGTCTGCATAACAGTAAATCTTCTATTTTTTGTTTGAATAAAAATTCAAAATAGAAAGCAAGAGTAATATCAGATGGGCCTAGAGACATGACTGATGAACAAAGAAAATATTATTTTAGAGCCAGGAATATCTGCATTGTTCATTCTGGACCTTATTTTGAAATTGTCATATTTTTTCATTTTCGTGAAATTGGCCAAATTGCAAATTTCTGACAACGTTATTAGGTAGTTGAAATCGGTAAATGGGCAGTTTCTTGTACTCAAACGATAGAAAAAATGGAGTTCTAAAGAAATAGCAATGAGTTTGGTCGACTGGAACAATGGAATTAGCCGAAAATAGGGCTCAAAGTGGGCAAAATCGCCAATTTGTAAATATCGCCGAGGTCGCTAACTTCGCGAGAGCATAATTCCGGCAGTTTTCCATCAAATTTCGTTTTTTTGGTGTCATTACAATCGGGAGAAGATTCTCTATCATTTCATAAGAAAAATAATTTTTTTTTTTTTTTTTTTTTTTTTTTTTTTTTTTTTTTTTTTTTTTTAAATTTTGCGACACCAGGAGACACCTCAGGATTGGGGCTTGCGACAGTCAAAGGGTTAAATAAAACTATCGCCCACTCCAACACAGTATCCCCTCCCCCTGCTTTTAACATTTCTGTCATGATCCCGTCAGTTCCAGCTGCTTTACCCCCTTTCATTCTACGTAGTGCCTCACACACCTCTCCCCACACTCACATCCTGCTCTTCTTCACTCCTAAAAGATGTTATACCTCCCTGACAAATGCATGAAATTATCACCTCCCTTTCTTCATCGACATTTAAAAGTTCCTCAAAATATTCCCGCCATCTACCCAATACCTCCAGCTCCCCATCTACTAACTCCCCTACCCTGTTTTTAACTGACAAATCCCTAGGCTTTCTTAACTCGTTTATCTCACTCCAAAATTTTTTATTTTCAACAAAATTTCTCAACAGTGCCTCTCCCACTCTTTCATCTGCTCTCCTTTTGCACTCTCTCACCACTCTCATCACCTTTCTTTTGCTCTCCATATACTCTGCTTTTCTTACAACACTTCTACTTTGTAAAAACCTCTCATAAGCTACCTTATTCTCTTCTATCACACCCTTTACTTTATCATTCCACTAGTCGCTCCTTTCCTCCTGCACCCACCCTCCTATAGCCACAAACTTCTGCCCCACATTCTAATACTGCATTTTTAAAACTATCCTAACCCTCTTCAAGCCCCCCACTACTCATACTTGCATTATAGTTGCCAATAGTTGCCTATATCTCACCCTAATTTCCTCCTCCCTTAGTTTATACACTTTCACCTCTCTCTTACTTGCTGTTGCCATTTTCCTTATGTCCCATCTACCTCTTACTCTAACTGTAGCTACAACTAAATAATAAAGATATTATTATTATATCATTAACTTCAGGCAGTGTTTGAGATAAATGTGTTGTATGAGTATTATGCAGAGAATTAGGAATGTACAACGATGTGAGGCTATGAGAAGTATAATTCAGAGGGCAGTCATGGGGTTGTTGAGATGGTTTTTTCATTTAAAAAGTATGGAGCAGGAGAGGATAACCAAAAGGGTGTACAAATCTGGGATGAAAGCAAGGTGTAGGGGTTGTTGCAGGAATGGTTGGAGGGAGTGAAGTAGGTTTTAAGTGGCAGATACTTAATCATTCAGCAAGTGTATGCAACATATTAGATCAGAGTAAGTGAAGACTAATGGGATTTTAGGATTTAATGTGCTGGTGGAGTGTGAACATAGTATAATGAGGAAATTTAGAATACAGTGCCTGTATTCTAAAGGATGAGTGGGAGTGTTGAAGTTTGGAGGGTCACTTGATTTGTGATGCCCATGTACATCTGGCAAGACATCTATTAAATGAATGATGGTGATTGTGTTTTTCTTTTTGGGTCACCCTACCTTGGTGGGAGAGGCTAGTGTGGTAAAAAAAAAATATGCTTGCATTACAGTGCATGTTGAAGCAGTTTTTGTGTATACATATTTATTTTAAGTAACACTTTTACTATGTACTTGCTTATAGTAAGTACAAATTTAAATATTAATTAAAGACTTCTTTTCCAAATTATTTATCAGTAGAACATAATGACAATTACATAGATTAAGAAACAATTTGAGATTATTTTATGAACTGTTAATCAGAAGTTTAAACCTCCTTTCCTAGTTTGTACAGAAATGATTGTTACCGTTTACCTTCTTACATAAGTAAGTAGGTAAGTAAGTTTAGTCAGGTATACACAAATACAGTTACATAGATTATCATACATAACAGCATATGTGTACAGAACCTAGGATAACCAAAAAAAGTCAGACAAAGTGACTTATTTCCATTGGGGTTCTTTAATTTCCATTGAAAAATTTATATAAACATTTCAGACCTATAGGTCATCAAGCAAATAAAATGAAAACTAGTGCACCAGTGCCTTTCTAAAATATCATAATTTCTTAGCACAAAGTGAAAGGAAGAATCTGGTTAATTACAGTACAGCCTCTCCTCACTTAATGACGAAGTTCCGTTCCTAAGACCACGTCATTAAACGAATTATCGCTAAGTGAGGAGCATACTATAATGGTAGTGAGTTTGTGTCAACTATCTTTGATATTGTTTTAATGTCACCATTGCAACATTTATAACATTTCTGGTATATTTTTAAATGTTTATTCAGTAGTGTACTGTACATGTATATTGTAATAAACAGAATAGAGGAAATCAGCTCTAATATACATTATTTAGGTATGAGTACTGGTCACAGAACCCGTCGCAAGTCCGAGACGTTGGTAAACGAGAATGTCGAACAGCTCTCAACTCGAACTAACTCAGATATTTCAGTATTTGAACACTTTGTTCGGTAAAAAAAATCGCTCGGTAGTTCACCATTGCTCGGTACCCGACCAAATAATGTGTGTCAGTCTCCCCGCAGCTGTTGCTCAGTGCAAAACTCCACAGAACTTCGCTGTAAACTATTTCGTGCTTCTTTGCATTTTTTTTATATTGTATAAATAAGTCACTATGGGGCCTAAGAAGATTAGTGATAACAACCAACCAAAAAGAAAATTGGTTAGAGTAACAATAGAGATGAAAAAGTATTATTAATTATTCCTTATGGAAAAATTTGTTTGGTACTCGAACAGATCAGCACTCAAACAGCCTTCTGGAATGAATTAAGTTCGAGTACCAAGGTACTACTGTATTTAAAAGTGAAAAAGATAATAAAAAAAACCTAGAAGTTGTTGATTCTGCATGATGATTATTATTTACACTTTATCACACAGGTGAAGTAATGCCATCAGGATGGGTTGTGCCTTCAGCCAAGCCAGGAGACTACCCATATTTTGTTCCTCGCTCAGCTAATCATATGCTACCTGTGTATTTACTTCACAAGCCTATATTATCAAAGTAAGCTCAAGCATTGTGCACTTTTTTGTGTGTAAATTTTGTAGTATGTATCTATATTTTGGTAGCAATCTTCAAACTATATTTTTTATGCTTTCACTATGAGTAATTGCTGTCTGTATAAATGCATTACTGTTTGTAATAATGTGTGTATGTGCAATTATCAGTAATTGCAGTTTTTTAACTGTTACTTAGCCAGATTCAGGTTCTGCAGGTAGGAAGTTCAGT
The DNA here is from genome assembly GCF_038502225.1 of Cherax quadricarinatus. Taxonomy (NCBI): domain Eukaryota; kingdom Metazoa; phylum Arthropoda; class Malacostraca; order Decapoda; family Parastacidae; genus Cherax; species Cherax quadricarinatus. The sequence goes on from NC_091368.1 coordinate 7,499,530, forward strand.
GCCTGCATTCTGAGAATGTGTGGGGATGTTGCATTTCATTTGGTCATTTGAACTGTGATGTGTATACATTTCTAGAAAGATGGCTAGAAAATGAATGATGGTGATTATCATTTGGGAATTTACCAATATTGTATTAAAAAAGTTGATCATCACAGTTAATGATCATTCATATTTTACTCAAGCAACTATAGTACCTTGAAAGTTTTCTAGGGTGCTATCAACTGAGGCAGCCCATTGACTTTCCTTTGACAGGTTACTGTATATTCATGCACGATGACCTAAAATATATTTATTTTAACTTTCAGACATGTAACATCAGTGAAACATGTTCAAGGTGACATTTTCGCTCTGAGTGAGGAACTGCGTGAACACTTGACACAGCTTCTTCCATCTCGTAAGATTATCAATATGCGTGTTCATGAACCTCATCAAATGATACAGATCAAAGGACAATTTGTGACTGAGTTGAAAGAATTCCTGTTAAAGAAAGGTTTTTAGGTGATTTAATTAAAATGCACTTGAGAAACTTAAAAAAAAAAAAAACAGTTATCTCAAACTCAGATGCCAATGATACTATCAGTAAAATTTCTAGGGAATCCTAAATGTCTGGTAAGTTACATAAAGTTCCATTAAGGATAACATTTCATAAATTTAATTGACAAAAGATGATTGTTATTTGGCAAATATAGTAATTTTATTCTTAGTGGCATTTCTCTTGCCTCTTGCAGAGTGATAGCTAACATTTATAGTAATTAATAAGTAGTCACTTGATGGAGAGTTCACAACAGAAATTATGGAAATTATCTTGTACAGTAACTAATTTATATAAACCCTTATTTCCTTTAACCCTTTCAGGGTCCGTGCCGTAGATCTACAGTTTTACGTTGAGGGTCCAAACCGTAGATCTACGCCATGAGCTCAGCTCGCTGATAAGCTGTGAGCGGTAAATTTGGGCCTAGATATAAGAGAATACATCTATGTGGTATGTGTGCACCACATAAAACAATCCTGCAGCATACAGTGCATAGAGAAAAAACTGAGACCATAATTTTCGATTAAAACAGCGACTTTGCAGTGTTTTTTCATATGTTTTTTATAGGTGTATTTGCGATTTCTTGGTCTCATTTGATAGAATGGAAGATACATTACAGAAATAGAGATGATTTTGATTGGTTTTAGTACTGAAAATGGCTTAAAACTGAGCTCAAAGTAGTGGAAATGTTAAATTTTTGCTGATGTTCAAGAGTAAACAAATGACCTCACACATTTAATACACGCCAGCTGGTGGGTCTGATATACGTTCACAAATGTGGTGATATTATTTATACAATTATTACAATATTGCATAACAGTAAATCTTCTGTTTTTTGGTTGGAATAAAAATTCATTATGTGAATAAAAAATCAAAATGGAATTCATTTGTAAAGCCTGAAAACGTAACTAATGAACAGAGGAAATGTTAGTTTAGTGCCAGGAGTGCCTCCATTATTTATTCTGGACCCTATTTTGAAATTGGAATATTTTGAACTTTGCATTAAATTGGCCAAATTACCAATTTCCGATCACTTTATTTTGTAGTTGAAACAGTTGACTTGGTGATTTCTTGTGCTCAATTGATAGAATAGAACTAATACTAGTGAAATAGCTAAGAGTTTGGTCGACTGGAATAATGTAATTGGCCTAAAATGGGAGTCAAAGTCGGCAAAATCGCTGATTCGTAAATATTGCTGACACATCAAAATTCACGAGAGCATAACTTCGTCAATTCTCCATCAAATTTTGTACTTTTTTGTTTTATTACCTTCAGAAAAAGATTCTCTACTATTTCATAGAAAAAATAACAAAATTATTTTTTGAAAATTCTTGGACACTGGTGCACACTTTGAAACTTGGCATCTGGACCCTGAAAGGGTTAATACAGACATAATCTGATTTATTAATTGGCTCTGATTCGTTACATCTACTGTGACCCCACCTTTTCCTTCCTTCTATATTCTTCCTTCAACACCATTACCTTCTTCCTCTACCATATCTTTATTCCTGCCTTGTAGCACGGAAATGCCCTTATGGGTTTTTTGCTTTCCATAAATATAATAAGACCATGTTTAAGTATTATGATTACAGTTTAGGAGAGTTGTTGCCCAAATTGCTTGAGTATATAACTTATCTTCTTTTTTTTTTTTTAACTCACTGGCCGTATCCCACCGAGGCAGGGTGACCCAAAAAGAAAAATGAAAGTTTTTCTTTTTACATTTAATAATTTATACAGGAGAAGGGGTTACTAGCCCCTTGCTCCCAGCATTTTAGTAGCCTTGTGACACACATGGCTTACGGAGGAAGAAATTTATGTTATTACTAATGTATACTGAATGAAAATCACTGATGTCCAATATTGGAATCTACATTAACAGTGTAGGTGTGCAGTGTCACCATTTTGAGTTGATGTAAAGCAAGACAGACAATAACTAGGGCACAAAATGTGTATAATGTATAGTATTGTGAATAAAAAGATCATTTTTTTATTTGCTTTTAATTAATGAAAATCCATGCTGTGTTGCAATAAACATTACGTACAGCATTATTTAAGAAAAATTGGTATACTACTTTTCCTTGTAAAGGTAATCCAAAGAATATTGTTTTAATTATCCCAGCTGTTACAAGTGCATTATAAGTGAAGTCGGGCATAGCTTTTTTAAAAGCTATTTCATTAGAGTAAAGGGAAATTGGTGTAAAATTTAGTCAGTCTTAAGGCAAACATGCTAATTGACCATTTGATTTATAATTAGAGTAGCTATACGTCTCATAACAGTTGAGACATGCTAGATTAGTACAGTAGTGTGTATTGTCTCTTAACTTCATGGATTTTTTGGAGTATCAGGCAGTAATAGTTATGGTACATAGCAGTTTTCTTTTTTTGTGTGTGTGTGCTGTGATAAAAGAAACTTCTATAAAAATGGCAAAGCATGTCAATATACGTATATGATTTTTTTTTTTTTGAAACATTGGAGAGCTTATGGCATCCTAATGATAATAAACTATCACACAAATGCAATGCTGTTTATATTTCTGAATTTTTTGTAGCTGCAGGTTTCACTAAGGCATTAAAAATATTTTATTGAAATTAATAGTGTTCTTAATCATCCTTTTGTCCCTGACCATCCATAATTCATATTTATTGTACATGAATTTCAATAAATCAGCTTTGCAGTTACGTATTTCTTTGGTAGCTGTTTATGTACTGAGCAACACATTACTGTTCAATTCAGCTTGTTTTCCAACAAGAGTTCATATTAGGTTTTGCACACATTAAATTGAGTCTTTTTCTGCTTGATCAAAACAGCTGTATAAATTATATACTGAATTTGATATTCTAGGTTAGTTTAGGTTAACCTAGGCTAACCTAAATTAACCTAGCTTTATATACAACCAGGTCTCGATAAGCGTGAGTTCGAATAGTGTGAATTTCACTTTGGTGCAAAATTAATTAATGCTATTTTTTTCCCCCAAACTCTTCAAATCATACACAAAAATTACATACCGTATATGTCGTCCTTGAAAAGGTTGGAAGGAAAGAAGGGGTAAGGGCAGTTTTATGGGAGAGGGGCTTGGACTTCCAGCAGGCGTGCATGAGCGTGTTCGATAGGAGTGAATGGAGACAAATGGTATTTGGGACCTGACGATCTGTTGGAGTGTGAGCAGGGTAATATTTAGTGAAGGGATTCAGGGAAACCGGTTATTTTTATATAGCCGGACTTGAGTCCTGGAAATGGGAAGTACAATGCCTGCACTCCAAAGGAGGGGTTTCGGGATATTAGCAGTTTGGAGGGATATGTTGTGTATCTTTATACGAATATGCTTCTAAACTGTTGTGTTCTGAGCACCTCTGCAAAAACAGTGATAATGTGTGAGTGAGGTGAAAGTGTTGAATGATGATGAAAGTATTTTCTTTTTGGGGATTTTATTTCTTTTTGGGTCACCCTGCCTCGGTGGGAGACGGCCAACTTATTGAAAAAAAAAAATATGTACATTCGAACAGTGTGAATTTAAATAATGCAACCACTTCAAGGGATTCTTTGTTCGCACTAACTTCTAAGAGCATAATGATATAACTTCATTACTGCTTAACATAAATGTGAAAATGAGTGTGGACTCTGAGAGGACCTTACCAGATGTGTACAAGTATGCCTACTTGATAATACTCTCAAGGGATAGATGTACTGGGAGATCTTTCTTGTAGCCTTCATTATATTTTATATTTATTGGCCTGCTCAGTAAAGGAAGGGTTCAAGTGATTGATAATTCACATGTTCTCTTTTATAGTTGGAGGGTGGTATATACTTTTATATTATGTTGGAATTCCACCTGTTGGTAAATAGTGAACAAAATAATAATTGTTTAATGACAGTCAGTACTTGTAACTAACTGCTTATCTGTTGTAGCCTAGTGAGCAGCACTGTATGACCCTGGTGGGTTTAGCACTTAGTTCTGATTATGATAATAATGTAGCCTATTGATACTATGGTATTTTGTAAATGTCAACAAAATTGCAGCAATAACCAAATTTGATTAGATCATTCAGCTGTTCTTCACAAGGGCCTTGATACCAGTGAAGGGCTCTTGATCTAAGGAACTGGATTTAGCCCCTCCCCTTCCTTGGATTGAATTTAAATGTCTCCCATTCCTACTAAAAAAAAGTCATGTGGATATTGTAATTATTGCAGGACAACATTACTGCATATATTCAGTTCATTTACTTATGTACAAATAGGAAGCAGTTGGTTGCAACTTGAGACAGTCAGACATCTGGAGTGTTATAAATACAATTGCAACATGAAACTGGATACTCATTATGTTGTTTACCTGGAGTTTACCTGGAAGGAGTTCCGGGGGTCAATGCCCCCGCAGCCCAGTCTATGACCAGGCCTCATGGTGGATCAGGACCTGATCAACCAGGCTTGAATGATATCCATTGGGGTCCTTGAATGATATGCATTGGGGTCATTGAATGATATCCATTGGGGTCACTGAAAGATATCCATTGGGGTCCTTGAATGATATCCATTGGGGTCCTTGAACGATATCTATTGGGGTCCTTGAATGATTTCCATTGGGGTCCTTGAATGATATCCATTGTTGTCCTTGAATGATATCTATTGGGGTCCTTGAATGATTTCCATTGGGGTCCTTGAATAATATCCATTGGGGTCATTGAATGATTTCCATTGGGGTCCTTGAATGATATCCATTGGGGTCATTGAATGATATCCATTGGGGTCCTTGAATGATATCCATTGGGGTCCTTGAATGATATCCATTGGTGTCCTTGAATGATATCCATTGGGGTCCTTGAATGATATCCATTGGGGTCCTTGAATGATATCCATTGGGGTCCTTGAATGATATGCATTGGGGTCATTGAATGATATCCATTGGGGTCACTGAAAGATATCTATTGGGGTCCTTGAATGATATCCATTGGGGTCCTTGAATGATATCCATTGGGTCCTTGAATGATATCTATTGGGGTCCTTGAATAATTTCCATTGGGGTCCTTGAATGATATCCATTGTCCTTGAATATCAATTGGGGTCCTTGAATGATTTCCATTGGGGTCCTTGAATGATATCCATTGGGGTCCTTGAATGATATCTATTGGGTCCTTGAATGATATCCATTGGGGTCCTTGAATGATATCTATTGGGGTCCTTGAATGATTTCCATTGGGGTCCTTGAATATCCATTGGGGTCCTTGAATGATATCCATTGTCGTCCTTGAATGATATCTATTGGGGTCCTTGAATGATTTCCACTGGGGTCCTTGAATGATATCCATTGGGGTCCTTGAATATCTATTGGGTCCTTGAATGATATCCATTGGGGCCCTTGAATGATATCTATTGGGGTCCTTGAATGATTTGCATTGGGGTTCTTGAATGATTTCCATTGAGGTCTTTGAATAATATCCATTAGGGTCCTTGAATGATATCTATTGGGGTCCTTGAATATCTATTGGGTCCTTGAATATCCAATGGGGTTCTTGAATGATTTCCACTGGAATCCTTGAATATCTATTAGGGTCCTTGAATGGCACAGAAGCCCTCCAAACTTTCCACAGCACTGGTCAACACTCCTCCAGATGGATCGAAAAAACTGGAACCGACCTCCGCATGAATCAGATACATGATCTATGTCAAGTAAGGCAACAGCGGCACTTCTCCGCTCCATGGCGCTGTATAGTCCTTGTGGCTTAGTGCTTCTTTTTTATTATAATAATAATAATAATAATCCACTCCATGGCATATTACCCCATTCCAAACTACCATTCCTCCATTTCCCCCCAAACTACTTAAATCACAACCAAAACTTCTCCTTGAAGCCAAACATGAGGCCTTAATTAAGCTGTATTGATAACTTAGTCACACAGCACACACTCTCGCAAATTATTTACGCTGATGGTTCTGTTCACCAATCCACTGGTGCAGCTGGTAGTGCTGCTGTTGTTGTACAGAGTGATGGCTCTCTTAAAGAAATTGGAGCACGCATCAATAATTGGGCCTCTACCCTTCAGACAGAACTGTTTGCCACACTCCTTGCACTGAAATGCATCTATGTATCTAAGATTGACAGTTTAATTGTAACTGATTCTCTGTCATCCATAAATGCTCTCAACTCATTAAGTATAAATTGTGGCATGCTTGTGTCAGAAGCCAGACACAGGTATGGTAAGATTGTGGACAGTGGAGTCAGAGTGCACATGCTGTGGATTCCATCTCACATTGGTCTTCGGATGCATGATAGAACTGATAAATTGGCTAAGCTGTATGCTTTCAAAGAGGGAGTAGATTACAATCTTGGCTTGTCATTCATTCATTCATTCATTAGAGGTTCGCCGGTACTTCCGGCCCGGGTCTTCTCCATATGGTGACCCAGCTATTGGCTTGTCATGTAGTAGTTTGAGAACAATAATACGAAAAGAACTTCAACTGAATTTTATTGACTTAAGACTCGGAGATTGACACCAGTTAGTCCATCTATCATCATTCTATCATGCAGGAGGAGCCACATGTCTATGGTGCATCCAACAAAATAAGCAGGCTCTTGGATGTCACTACCGCCCAGCTCCGGCTGGGTTACAAGTATCTTTGGCAGGTTAAATCACCACCACCAGATGTAGACCAAACGAAATGTAAACTTTGCCAGATGGACTATTGTCACACCCTGCGTCAGATTTAGATTTTATATTTTGCCACCGAAGTGGCTAGTTTATTGTGCACCCCATATCCATCCTGTGGACGGTAGCGCGAGAGCATATGGATACACAAAAGGCCTAGGAACTAGGCCCCAAAGAGTTAACAGGAATACATATGGATTTATATCTACATATCTATAGTTCAGTTATCTGTTACAAGCAAATTTAGGAAATTTGCTTAGTATATCTGGTATCTTATTTTCATTAATAAGATATCTTGACATGTCACATAGGTTATTATACTGTCTGTCTCTGTATTCCTCAATAAGTGGACAATTAAGCACATAGTGTTCAAGAGAGTGACCATATGCCTGATCACATAATTTACATTTAGTTTGATCATCATCTGTGTGTCTCCCAAACTGCCAGAAGTACTTGTAACCAAGCCTAAGCCTGACCACTACAACATCAGTCAGTACTTGTAACCAAGCCTAAGCCTGGCCACTACAACATCAGTCAGTACTTGTAACCAAGCCTAAGTCTGGCCACTACAACATCAGTCAGTCTGTTCACATTGCAAGTTGCTCCATAAACATACTTATCTATGTTCATGTTATCATAGTGGGTTATAGATCTACTCAGGCTTCTAACTGCATTTCTATAACAATCATTTTCATTATTTGCTTCTCTCCTAATATTATTCCTAATGCTAGACACAGTTATACCAAAGTTATATTCTACATTCTCCTTCTGGGTACTCTTCTTGGCTAACATATCAACTTTATCATGAAGGAGTAATCCAATGTGTGATGGGATCCATAGCAATTGTACATTAATTCCTTTGTCCCTAATTTTTGAGTATCTATACCTGGCTTCCCCAATGAGCATGTTGTTGGAGTCATTATATGAGTCAAGAGCCTTCAATGATGACATAGAATCAGTAATGATGATAGAGTCAAGCTCAGTGTCATAGGTTAGCTTTAGCGCCATTAGGATTGCAAACAATTTAGTTTGCAGTGTAGAGGCCCAGTTGTTAATTCTTATGTACTGGAGTGCGATAAAATTAATGAATTTAGAAACAACTCACTCAGAAGTGTTCAAGAAATGGCAAAGTATTTTATCCACAGTGGTATATTACAGACCATTCTGGAGAAATACCCTGACTTTGCTAGCTGTAAATAAAGCATTACCACATGTGTGCATGTGTGCGTGTGTGTGTGTGTATGTGTATGCGTGTGCGTGTGTGTGTGTGTGTGTGTGTGTGTGTGTGTGTGTGTGTGTGTGTGTGTGTGTGTGTGTGTGTGTGTGTGTGTGTGTGTGTGTGTGTGTTAGTTACCATTTGTGTGTGTGTGTGTGTGTGTGTACTCACCTAGTTGTACTCACCTAGTTGAGGTTGCAGGGGTCGAGTCCAAGCTCCTGGCCCCGCCTCTTCACTGGTCACTACTAGGTCACTCTCCCTGAACCATGAGCTTTATCGTACCTCTGCTTAAAGCTATGTATGGATCCTGCCTCCACTACATCGCTTCCCAAACTATTCCACTTACTGACTACTCTGTGGCTGAAGAAATACTTCCTAACATCCCTGTGATTCATCTGTGTCTTCAACTTCCAACTGTGTCCCCTTGTTACTGTGTCCAATCTCTGGAACATCCTGTCTTTGTCCACCTTGTCAATTCCTCTCAGTATTTTGTATGTCGTTATCATGTCCCCCCTATCTCTCCTGTCCTCCAGTGTCGTCAGGTTGATTTCCCTTAACCTCTCCTCGTAGGACATACCTCTTAGCTCTGGGACTAGTCTTGTTGCAAACCTTTGCACTTTCTCTAGTTTCTTTACGTGCTTGGCTAGGTGTGGGTTCCAAACTGGTGCCGCATACTCCAATATGGGCCTAACGTACACGGTGTACAGGGTCCTGAATGATTCCTTATTAAGAATGTCGAAATGCTGTTCTGAGGTTTGCTAGGCGCCCATATGCTGCAGCAGTTATTTGGTTGATGTGCGCTTCAGGAGATGTGCCTGGTGTTATACTCACCCCAAGAACTTTTTCCTTGAGTGAGGTTTGTAGTCTCTGGCCCCCTAGACTGTACTCCGTCTGCGGTCTTCTTTGCCCTTCCCCAATCTTCATGACTTTGCACTTGGTGGGATTGAACTCCAGGAGCCAATTGCTGGACCAGGTCTGCAGCCTGTCCAGATCCCTTTGTATTTCTGCCTGGTCTTCGATCGAATGAACTCTTCTCATCAACTTCACGTCATCTGCAAACAGGGACACCTCGGAGTCTATTCCTTCCGTCATGTCGTTCACAAATACCAGAAACAGCACTGGTCCAAGGACTGACCCCTGTGGGACCCCGCTGGTCACAGGTGCCCACTCTGACACCTCGCCACGTACCATGACTCGCTGCTGTCTTCCTGACAAGTATTCCCTGATCCATCGTAGTGCCTTCCCTGTTATCCCTGCTTGGTCCTCCAGTTTTTGCACCAATCTCTTGTGTGGAACTGTGTCAAACGCCTTCTTGCAGTCCAAGAATATGCAATCCACCCACCCCTCTCTTGTCTTACTGCTGTCACCATGTCATAGAACTCCAGTAGGTTTGTGACACAGGATTTCCCGTCGCTGAAACCATGTTGGCTGCTGTTGATGAGATCATTCCTTTCTAGGTGTTCCACCACTCTTCTCCTGTGTGTGTGTGTGTGTGTGTGTGTGTGTGTGTGTGTGTGTGTGTGTGTGTGTATACTCACCTAATTGTACTCACCTAATTGTGGTTGCAGGGGTCGAGACTCGGCTCCTGGCCCCGCCTCTTCACTGATCGCTACTGGGTCCTCTCTCTCTCTGCTTCCTGAGCTTTGTCATACCTCTTCTTAAAACTATGTATGGTTCCTGCCTCCACTACACTTGCTAGGCTATTCCACTTGCTGACGACTCTATGACTGAAGAAATACTTCCTAACGTCCCTGTGACTCGTCTGAGTCTTCAGCTTCCAGTTGTGACCCCTTGTCCCTGTGTCCCCTCTCTGGAACATCCTATCTCTGTCCACCTTGTCTATTCCCCGCAGTATCTTGTATGTCGTTATCATGTCTCCCCTGACCCTTCTGTCCTCCAGTGTCGTCAGTCCGATTTCCCTTAACCTTTCCTCGTACGACATTCCCTTGAGCTCTGGGACTAGCCTTGTTGCAAACCTTTGTACTTTCTCTAACTTCTTGATGTGCTTGACCAGGTGTGGGTTCCAGACTGGTGCTGCATACTCCAGTATGGGCCTAACATACAGTGTACAGTGTCTTGAATGATTCCTTATTAAGGTATCGGAATGCTATTCTCAGGTTTGCCAGGCGCCCGTATGCTGCAGCGGTTATTTGGTTGATGTGTGCCTCCGGTGATGTGCTCGGTGTTATGGTCACCCCAAGGTCTTTCTCCCTGTGTGAGGTCTGTAGTCTTTGTCCACCTAGCCTATACTCTGTCTGCGGTCTTCTTTGCCCCTCCCCAATCTTCATGACTTTGCATTTGGCTGGATTGAATTCGAGAAGCCAGTTACTGGACCACATGTCCAGCCTGACCAGGTCTCTTTGCAGTCCTGCCTCATCCTCGTCCGATTTAATTCTTCTCATCAACTTCACGTCATCTGCGAACAGGGACATTTCAGAGTCAATTCCTTCCATCATATCGTTCACATATATTAAAAATAGCACTGGTCCTAGAACTGACCCCTTGTGGGACCCCGCTCGTAACAGGCGCCCACTGTGATACCTCTTCACGTACCATGACTCGTTGCTGCCTCCCTGTCAGGTATTCTCTCATCCATTGCAGTGCTCTCCCTTTTACATGCGCCTGTGTGTGTTTGTGTGTATGTATGTTTGTGTGTGTGTGTTTGTGCGTGTGTGTGTATGAGTGTGTGTGTGTGTGTGTGTGTGTGTGTGTGTGTGTATGAGTGTGTGTGTCTGTATGAGTGTGTGTGCGTGTGTGCGTATGAGTTTGTGTATGAGTGTGAGTGTGTGTGTGTGTGTGTGTGCTCACCTATTTGTGGTTGCAGGGGTCGAGTCCTAGCGTGTGTGTGTATGAGTGTGTGTGTGTGTGTGTGTGTGTGTGTGTGTGTGTGTGTGTGTGTGTGTGTGTACTCACCTATTTGTACTCACCTATTTGTGGTTGCAGGGGTCGAGTCCTAGCTCCTGGCCCCGCCTCTTCACCGGTTGCTACTAGACCCTCTCTCTCCCCGCTCCATGAGCTTTATCAAACCTCGTCTTAAAACTGTGTATGGTTCCTGCCTCCACTACGTCATTTTCTAGGCTATTCCACTGCCTTACAACTCTATGACTGAAGAAATACTTCCTACTATCTCTCTGACTCATTTGTGTCTTCAACTTCCAATTGTGGCCTCTTGTTTCTGTGTCCCCTCCCTGGAACATCCTGTCCTTGTCCACCTTGTCTATTCCACGCAGTATTTTATATGTCGTTATCATGTCTCCCCTGACCCTCCTGTCCTCCAGTGTCGTCAGGCCGATTTCCCTTAATCTTTCTTCATAGGACATTCCCCTTAGCTCTGGAACTAACCTTGTTGCAAACCTTTGTACTTTCTCTAGTTTCTTGACGTGCTTTGTGTGTGTGTGTGTGTGTGTGTGTGTGTGTGTGTGTGTGTGTGTGTGTGTGTGTGTGTGTGTGTGACTCAACAATCAATATTTGCACCAATAACTCATTACAGTTGTGACCGGGTGTGGAAGTGTGAATTACTCATTACTCTATAATTTGTTCATGATTGTAGCCATGTATAAACGTAAGTAACCATTCTTACAGAATTCATTACCTTTGTAACTTGTGAGTTCATTACCTTTGTACCTAGTTCAGCTATCAAAACTTTGGGGGCCCAGTCCCTGGACCCATTACGTACCTCTGTAATCTGTAAATACCATTGTAACTTGTCATGATTGTGATTAGACCTACCTGGAGTTCATTACCTTTGTAAATTGTGAGTTCATTACCTTTGTAAATTGTGAGTTCATTACCTCTGTAACTTGCTCAGCTATCAAAACTTTGGAGTCCAGTCCCTGGACCAATTATGTACCTCTGTAATCTTTTGACTACCGCCCACAGGATGGGTATGGGGTGCATAATAAACATATTAAACTAAACTAACTTGAATGATATCTATTGGGTCCTTGAATGATATCCATTGGGGTCGGTAAGACACAGGCAACATTTAGGCATCTTTATTCTGAAACGTTTCGCCTACACAGGAGGCTTCTTCCGTCGAGTACAGAAAGTAGGCATGAGCAGTAGAGATGTGAAGATGATGTAATCAGTCCATCACCCTTGAAGGTGTAGATTTGAGGTTGTCAGTCCCTCAGCCTGGAGAGAATGGTTGGATCTGAGAGTGACGTGACTTTCAGTGATTACATTCTGTCTTCTACTGCTCTACATCTGTCCTTCCGACAGTATATAAGTCTCCACACTGTTGTTTGTTCTTCACACTGTTTCAGACTGTGAAACAGAATTCTTCTCCAGGCTAAGGGACTGACAACCTCAAATCTACATCTTCAAGGATAATGTCCTTGAATTATTTCCATTTTGGTCTTTGAATTATTTCCACAAGCACGCTAAGAGAAAACAATAAGTGTCAGGGGTCCAAGACTGGCTGTCTTAAGGCACTGGTGCATAAAGTCAGTACCTGACCAGCCGGGCTGTGGTTCGTACGTCAGTTTGTATGTGGCCAACAGTAACAGCCTGGTTGATCAGACCCTGATCCACCATGAGGCCTGGTCTCAGATCGGGCTACGAGGGCGTTGACCCCGGAAACCCTCTCCAGGTATGCTTCGGGTAATGTAGGGGGTAGTAGTGCTATTGTAGGGGGTAGCGTAGAAGGGTGGTAGTGAAAGGGGGTGGTGGCAGTGTAGGGGGTAGTAGTAGTGGTGGTAGTGTAGGGGGGTGGTGTAAGGGGTAGTAGTGGTGGCAGTGTAGAGGGTGGTAGTGAAGGGGGATGGTAGTGGTGGCAGTGTTGGGGGTAGTAGTAGTGGTGGTGGTGTAGGGGTGGTAGTGTAAGAGGGAAATAGTGGTGGCAGTGTAGAGGGTGGTAGTGAAGGGGGATAGTAGTGGTGGCAGTGTAGGGGGTGATGGTAGTGTAAGGGGGAAGTAGTAGTGGCAGTGTAGCGGGTAGTAGTGATGGCAGTGTAGGGGTTTACCTGGAGTTTACCTGGAGAGAGTTCCGGGGGTCAACGCCCCCGCGGCCCGGTCTGTGACCAGGCCTCCTGGTGGATCAGAGCCTGATCAACCAGGCTGTTGCTGCTGGCTGCACGCAAACCAACGTACGAGCCACAGCCCGGCTGATCAGGAACCGACTTTAGGTGCTTGTCCAGTGCCAGCTTGAAGACTGCCAGGGGTCTGTTGGTAATCCCCCTTATGTGTGCTGGGAGGCAGTTGAACAGTCTCGGGCCCCTGACACTTATTGTATGGTCTCTTAACGTGCTAGTGACACCCCTGCTTTTCATTGGGGGGATGGTGCATCGTCTGCCAAGTCTTTTGCTTTCGTAGTGAGTGATTTTCGTGTGCAAGTTCGGTACTAGTCCCTCTAGGATTTTCCAGGTGTATATAATCATGTATCTCTCCCTCCTGCGTTCCAGGGAATACAGGTTTAGGAACCTCAAGCGCTCCCAGTAATTGAGGTGTTTTATCTCCGTTATGCGCGCCGTGAAAGTTCTCTGGGTAGTAGTGGTGGCAGTGTAGGGGGTAGTAGTGATGGCAGTGTAGGGTTAGTAATGGTGGCAGTGTAGGGGGTAGAAGTGGTGGCAGTGTAGGGGGTGGTAGTGAAGGGGGATGGTAGTGGTGGCAGTGTAGGGGGTGGTGGTGGCAGTGTAGGGGTGGTAGTGTAACGGGGAAGTAGCGGGTGCAGTGTAGGGGGTAGTAGTTAGTTTAATATGTTTATTATACACCCCATACCCATCCTGTGGGCGGTAGTCAAAAGATTACAGAGGTACATAATGGGTCCAGGGACTGGGCCTCAAAGTTTTGATAGCTGAGCAAGTTACCTGGACCTGGAGTTTACCTGGAGAGAGTTTCGGGGGTCAACGCCCCCGCGGCCCGGTCTGTGACCAGGCCTCCTGGTGGATCAGCCCCTGATCAACCAGGCTGTTGCTGCTGGCTGCACGCAAACCAACGTACGAGCCACAGCCCGGCTGATCAGGAACTGACTTTAGGTGCTTGTCCAGTGCCAGCTTGAAGACTGCCAGGGGTCTGTTGGTAATCCCCCTTATGTGTGTTGGGAGGCAGTTGAACAGTTTCGGGCCCCTGACACTTATTACAGAGGTAATGAATTCACAATTTACAAAGGTAATGAACTCACAATTTACAAAGGTAATGAACTCACAATTTACAAAGGTAATGAACTCCAGGTAGGTCTAGTCACAATCATGACAAGTTACAAAGGTATTTACAGATTACAGAGGTACACAATGGGTCCAGGGACCGGGCTCCAAAGTTTTGATGGCTGAACTAGGTACAAGGTAATGAACTCACAAGTTACTAGGGGGTAGTAGTGATGGCAGTGTAGGGGTAGTAGTGGTGGCAGTGTAGGGGGTAGTAGTGATGGCAGTGTAGGGGTAGTAGTGGTGGCAGTGTAGGGGGTAGTAGTGATGGCAGTGTAGGGGTAGTAGTGGTGGCAGTGTAGGAGGTAGTAGTGATGGCAGTGTACGGGGTAGTAATGGTGGCAGTGTAAGGGGTAGTAGTGGTGGCAGTGTAGGGGGTAGTGGTGGCAGTGTAGGGGATAGTAGTGGTGGCAGTGAAGGGGTAGTAATGGTGGCAGTGTAGGGGGTAGTAATGGTGGCAGTGTAGGGGTAGTAGTGATGGCAGTGTATGGGGTAGTAGTGATGGCAATGTAGGGGGTAGTAATGGTGGCAGTGTAGGGGGTAGTAATGGTGGCAGTGTAGGGGGTAGTAGTGATGGCAGTGTAGGGGGTAGTAATGGTGGCAGTGTAGGGGGTAGTAGTGATGGCAGTGTAGGGGTAGTAGTGATAGCAGTGTAGGGAGTAGTAATGGTGGCAGTGTAGGGGGTAGTAATGGTGGCAGTGTAGAGGGTAGTAGTGATGGCAGTGTAGGGGGTAGTAGTGGTGGCAGTGTAGGGGTAGTAGTGATAGCAGTGTAGGGGTAGTAGTGATGGCAGTGTAGGGGGTAGTAATGGTGGCAGTGTAGGGGGTAGTAGTGATGGCAGTGTATGGGGTAGTAGTGAAGGCAGTGTTGGGGTAGTAGTGATGGCAGTGTAGGGGGTAGTAGTGGTGGCAGTGTAGGGGGCAAGATAAGATTTCGTTCGGATTTTTAACCCCGGAGGGTTAGCCACCCAGGATAACCCAAGAAAGTCAGTGCGTCATCGAGGACTGTCTAACTTATTTCCATTGGGGTCCTTAATCTTGTCCCCCAGGATGCGACCCACACCAGTCGACTAACACCCAGGTACCTATTTGCTGCTAGGTGAACAGGACAATAGGTGTAAGGAAACGTATCGGAATTTCCACCTGCCGGGAATCGAACCCGGGCCCTCCGTGTGTGAAGCGGGAGTTTTAGCCACCAGACCACCGGGCCACGGTAGTAGTGATGGCAGTGTAGGGGTAGTAGTGGTGGCAGTGTAGGGGTAGTAGTTGTGGCACTGTAGGGGTAGTAGTGGTGGCAGTGTAGGGGGTAGTAGTGATTTAAGTGTAGGGGTAGTAGTGGTGGCAGTGTAGGGGTAGTAGTGGTGGCAGTGTAGAGAGTAGTGGTGGTGGCAGTGTAGGGGGAAGTAGTGGTTTCAGTATAGGGGGAAGTAGTGGTGGTAGTGAAGGGGGAAGTAGTGGTGGCAGTATAGGGGTAAGTAGTGGTGGTAGTGTAGGGGGAAGCAGTGGTGGCAGTGTACCTGGAGTTTACCTGGAGAGAGTTTCGGGGGTCAACTCCCCCGCGGCCCGGTCTGTGACCAGGCCTCCTGGTGGATCAGAGCCTGATCAACCAGGCTGTTGCTGCTGGCTGCACGCAAACCAACGTACGAGCCACAGCCCGGCTGGTCAGTAACCGACTTTAGGTGCTTGTCCAGTGCCAGCTTGAAGACTGCCAGGGGTCTGTTGGTAATCCCCCTTATGTATGCTGGGAGGCAGTTGAACAGTCTCGGGCTCCTGAAACTTATTGTATGGTCTCTTAACGTGCTAGTGACACCCCTGCTTTTCATTGGGGGGATGTTGCATCGTCTGCCAAGTCTTTTGCTTTCGTAGTGAGTGATTTTCGTGTGCAAGTTCGGTACTAGTCCCTCTAGGATTTTCCAGGTGTATATAATCTCTCCCGCCTGCGTTCCAGGGAATAAAGTTTTAGGAACCTCAAGTGCTCCCAGTAATTGAGGTGTTTTATCTCCGTTATGCGCGCCGTGAAGGTTCTCTGTTCATTTTCTAGGTCAGCAATATTCCAGTCTAGATAGAACAAGTGACCTGAAGAGTGTCAGCATGGGCTTGGCATCCCTCGTTTTGAAGGTTCTCATTATCCATCCTGTCATTTTTCTAGCAGATGCGATTGATACAATGGTATGGTCCTTGAAGGTGAGATCCTCCGACATGATCACTCCCAGGTCTTTGACGTTGGTGTTTCGCTCTATTTTGTGGCCAGAATTTGTTTTGTACTCTGATGAAGATTTAATTTCCTCGTGTTTACAATATCTGAGTAATTGAAATTTCTCATCGTTGAACTTCACATTGTTTTCTGCAGCCCACTGAAAGATTTGGTTTATGTCCGCCTGGAGCCTTGCAGTGTCTGCAATGGAAGACACTGTCATGCAGATTCGGGTGTCATCTGCAAAGGAAGACACGGTGCTGTGGCTGACATCCTTGTCTATGTCAGATATGAGGATGAGGAACAAGATGGGAGCGAGTACTGTGCCTTGTGGAACAGAGCTTTTCACCGTAGCTGCCTAGGACTTTACTCTGTTGACGACTACTCTGTGTTCTGTTAGTGAGGAAATTATAGATCCATCTACCAACTTTTCCTGTTATTCCTTTAGCACGCATTTTGTGCGCTATTACGCCATGGTCACACTTGTCGAAGGCTTTTGCAAAGTCTGTATATATTACATCTGCATTCTTTTTGTCTTCTAGTGCATCTAGGACCTTGTCGTAGTGATCCAATAGTTGAGACAGACAGGAGCGACCTGTTCTAAACCCATGTTGCCCTGGGTTGTGTAACTGATGGGTTTCTAGATGGGTGGTGATCTTGCTTCTTAGGACCCTTTTCAAAGATTTTTATGATATGGGATGTTAGTGCTATTGGTCTGTAGTTCTTTGCTGTTGGTTTACTGCCCCCTTTGTGGAGTGGGGCTATGTCTGTTGTTTTTAGTAACTGTGGGACGACCCCCGTGTCCATGCTCCCTCTCCATAGGATGGAAAAGGCTCGTGATAGGGGCTTCTTGCAGTTCTTGATGAACACGGAGTTCCATGAGTCTGGCCCTGGGGCAGAGTGCATGGGCATGTCATTTATCGCAGGGGGAAGTAGTGGTGGCAGTATAGGGGTAAGTAGTGGTGGCAGTGTAGGGGGAAGTAGTGGTGGCAGTGTAGGGGGAAGTAGTGGTGGCAGTGTAGGGGGAAGTAGTGGTGGCAGTGTAGGGGGAAGTAGTGGTGGCAGTGTAGGGGTAAGTGGTGGGGGTAGTATAGGGGTAAGTAGTGGTGGCAGTGTAGGGGGGAAGTAGTGGTGGCAGTGTAGGGGGAAGTAGTGGTGGCAGTGTAGGGGGAAGTAGTGGTGGCAGTGTAGGGGGAAGTAGTGGTTGGAGTGTAGGGGAAGTAGTGGTGGCAGTGTAGGGGGTAGTAGTGGTGGTAGTGTAGGGGGAAGTAGTGGTGGCAGTGTAGGGGTAGTAGTGGTGGCAGTGTAGGGGTAGTAGTAGTGGCAGTGTAGGTGTAGTAGTGGTGGCAGTGTAGGGGAAGTAGTGTTGGCAGTATAGAGGGGTAGTAGTGTAGGGGGAAATAGTGGTGGCAGTGTAGGGGTAGTAGTAGTGGTAGTTTAGGGGTAGTAGTAGTGGCAGTGTAGGGGTAGTAGTAGTGGCAGTGTAGGGGTAGTAGTAGTGGCAGTGTAGGGGTAGTAGTGGTGGCAGTGTAGGGGTAGTAGTGGTGGCAGTGTAGGGGTAGTAGTAGTGGCAGTGTAGGGGGTAGTAGTGGTGGCAGTGTAGGGGGAAGTAGTGGTGGCAGTGTAGGGGGAAGTAGTGGTGGCAGTGTAGGGGGAAGTAGTGGTGGCAGTGTTGGGGGAAGTAGTGGTGGCAGTGTAGGGGGAAGTAGAGGTGGCAGTGTAGGGGGAAGTAGTGGTGGCAGTGTAGGGGGAAGTAGTGGTGGCAGTGTAGGGGGAAGTAGTGATGGCAGTGTAGGGGGTAGTAGTGGTGGCAGTGTAGGAGGTAGTAGTGGTGACAGTGTAGGGGGTAGTAGTGGTGGCAGTGTAGGGGTAGTAGTAGTGGCAGTGTAGGGGTAGTAGTAGTGGCAGTGTAGGGGTAGTAGTAGTAGCAGTGTAGGGGTAGTAGTGGTGGCAGTGTAGGGGTAGTAGTGGTGGCAGTGTAGGGGTAGTAGTAGTGGCAGTGTAGGGGGTAGTAGTGGTGGCAGTGTAGGGGGAAGTAGTGGTGGCAGTGTAGGGGGAAGTAGTGGTGGCAGTGTAGGGGAAGTAGTGGTGGCAGTGTAGGGGGAAGTAGTGGTGGCAGTGTAGGGGAAGTAGTGGTGGCAGTGTAGGGGGAAGTAGTGGTGGCAGTGTAGGGGAAGTAGTGGTGGCAGTGTAGGGGGAAGTAGTGGTGGCAGTGTAAGGGGTAGTAGTGGTGACAGTGTAGGGGGTAGTAGTGGTGACAGTGTAGGGGGTAGTAGTGGTGGCAGTGTAGGGGGTAGTAGTGGTGACAGTGTAGGGGGTAGTAGTGGTGACAGTGTAGGGGGTAGTAGTGGTGGCAGTGTAGGGGGTAGTAGTGGTGGCAGTGTAGGGGGTAGTAGTGGTGACAGTGTAGAGGTAGTAGTGGTGGCAGTGTAGGGGTAGTAGTAGTGGCAGTGAAGGGGTAGTAGTAGTGGCAGTGTAGGGGTAGTAGTAGTAGCAGTGTAGGGGTAGTAGTGGTGGCAGTGTAGGGGGAAGTAGTGGTGGCAGTGAAGGGGGAAGTAGTGGTGGCAGTGTAGGGGAAGTAGTGGTGGCAGTGTAGGGGGAAGTAGTGGTGGCAGTGAAGGGGGAAGTAGTGGTGGCAGTGTAGGGGAAGTAGTGGTGGCAGTGTAGGTGGAAGTAGTGGTGGCAGTGTAGGGGGTAGTAGTGGTGGCAGTGTAGGGGGTAGTAGTGGTGGCAGTGTAGGGGGAAGTAGTGGTGGCAGTGTAGGGGAAGTAGTGGTGGCAGTGTAGGGGAAGTAGTGGTGGCAGTGTAGGGGAAGTAGTGGTGGCAGTGTAGGGGGTAGTAGTGGTGGCAGTGTAGGGGGAAGTAGTGGTGGCAGTGTAGGGGAAGTAGTGGTGGCAGTGTAGGGGGAAGTAGTGGTGGCAGTGTAGGGGGTAGTAGTGGTGACAGTGTAGGGGGGTGATAGTGTACGGGGGGGGTGGTAGTAGCTACATACAGTCAACGTGGCCACTTGCTACACCTGGTATCACCACTACAACTACCACCATTACAGTTACCGCCAGAATATTGTGCACCACTACACCCACTATGGAACAACCATGACACTACTGCCGCTGCAGTAAGCACTTAACTTGTTAATTTTCTCTCTTGATAAGAAATAGACATTTAAAAACACTACACAGATCAAAGATTAATACAGATAATAATTTTGGTTTGCCACTAAATAAATTAGTATGATTCCAATGCGTAAATTTTATTAACTTAAAGACGGAAAAATGCATTCAAAAGTGAGGTAGAGAAGAGCTCTTGATCCAAGGAATGTAACTTCACCGCCCTTACATTAGATTAAACCTGATAGCCTCCCGGCTCTTCAGATGCTGTATGACTCCTACAACTTTAGCGCTCTTCCCATGAATGTAATAATACTGTATTTAATTTTATATTAAAATATCCAGATTTAATCCGTTCAAGAGGTTCCTTGACTCCGGTGAAAGGGCTCTTGATCCAGTGCATTTGATCTGCTCTTCCTTGGATGGAACCAGAATTCCACCCAAACTGCCAGAGGATGTACGATCCATACGAATTTAGCGCTCCCCATGAATAATAATCTAGCTTAAATTATCTGCTTACTAGGAAAGATTTAACCTCGAGGATCTGTACTGAAAAATTTGGATATTGACATTATTTTACACATTTCACTATGCACAACTTATACAAGTTGTGAGATGAGAATTTCGTTTGCAAATTTTTATTTTCGGGAATATTAGCGAAAATCGGTAGATTAGTAAGTTTATATAGGTAGAGGTACACTTAATACAATTATTACACATAGTTTAACAAGTGTAAATTACCTGGGATAACCCAAAAAAAAGTTAGGGTAGATGTGGTATGATTAGGTCATAAGATAGGTATTGTTTATATAAGGTAAGGTTAGGATAGATATTAAGTTAGGATAGGTATTGCTTAGTTTAGGTTAGGATAGGTATTGTGTAGTTAAGGTTAGGTTAGGATATGTATTGTTTAGTTAAGGTTAGGTTAGGATAGGTATTGTTTAGTTAAGGTTAGGTTAGGACAGGTATTGTGTAGTTAAGGTTAGGTTAGGATAGGTATTGTTTAGTTAAGTTAGGATAGGTATTGTTTAGTTAAGGTTAGGTTAGGATAGGTATTGTGTAGTTAAGGTTAGGTTAGGATAGGTATTGTTTAGTTAAGGTTAGGTTAGGATAGGTATTGTGTAGTTAAGGTTAGGTTAGGATAGGTATTGTTTAGTTAAGGTTAGATTAGGATAGGTATTGTGTAGTTTAGGTTAGGATAGGTATTGTTTAGTTAAGGTTAGGTTAGGATAGGATAGGTATTGTTTAGTTAAGGTTAGTTTAGGACAGGTATTGTGTAGTTAAGGTTAGGTTAGGATAGGTATTGTTTAGTTAAGGTTAGGTTAGGATAGGTATTGTGTAGTTAAGGTTAGGTTAGGATAGGTATTGTTTAGTTAAGGTTAGGTTAGGATAGGTATTGTGTAGTTTAGGTTAGGATAGGTATTGTTTAGTTAAGGTTAGGTTAGGATAGGATAGGTATTGTTTAGTTAAGGTTAGTTTAGGACAGGTATTGTGTAGTTAAGGTTAGGTTAGGATAGGTATTGTTTAGTTAAGGTTAGGTTAGGATAGGTATTGTGTAGTTAAGGTTAGGTTAGGATAGGTATTGTGTAGTTAAGGTTAGGTTAGGATAGGTATTGTTTAGTTAAGGTTAGGTTAGGATAGGTATTGTTTAGTTAAGGTTAGGTTAGGATAGGTATTGTGTAGTTTAGGTTAGGATAGGTATTGTTTAGTTAAGGTTAGGTTAGGACAGGTATTGTGTAGTTAAGGTTAGGTTAGGATAGGTATTGTTTAGTTAAGGTTAGGTTAGGATAGGTATTGTTTAGTTAAGGTTAGGTTAGGACAGGTATTGTGTAGTTAAGGTTAGGTTAGGATAGGTATTGTGTAGTTAAGGTTAAGTTAGGATAGGTATTGTTTAGTTAAGGTTAGGTTAGGATAGGTATTGTGTAGTTAAGGTTAGGTTAGGATAGGTATTGTGTAGTTAAGGTTAGGTTAGGACAGGTATTGTGTAGTAAAGGTTAGGTTAGGATAGGTATTGTTTAGTTAAGGTTAGGTTAGGATAGGTATTGTGTAGTTAAGGTTAGGTTAGGACAGGTATTGTGTAGTAAAGGTTAGGTTAGGATAGGTATTGTTTAGTTAAGGTTAGGTTAGGATAGGTATTGTGTAGTTAAGGTTAGGTTAGGACAGGTATTGTGTAGTTAAGGTTAGGTTAGGACAGGTATTATAAGTAAGTAAGTAAGTAAGTTTATTCAGGTATACACAAATACAGTTACATAGAATTATCATACATAGCAGCATATGTGTAGAGAACCTAGGATAACCCAAAAAAGTCAGGTTAGGTTAGGATAGGTATTGTTTAGTTAAGGTTAGGTTAGGATAGGTATTGTTTAGTTAAGGTTAGGTTAGGATAGGTATTGTGTAGTTAAGGTTAGGTTAGGATAGGTATTGTTTAGTTAAGGTTAGGTTAGGATAGGTATTGTTTAGTTAAGGTTAGGTTAGGATAGGTATTGTGTAGTTAAGGTTAGGTTAGGATAGGTATTGTGTAGTTAAGGTTAGGTTAGGATAGGTATTGTTTAATTAAGGTTAGGTTAGGATAGGTATTGTGTAGTTAAGGTTTCAATAGGTATTGTTTAGTTAAGGTTACAATAGGTATTGTTTAGTTAAGGTTACGATAGGTATTGTTTAGTTAAGGTTTGGTTAGGATAAGTATTGTTTAGTTAATGTTAGGTAAGGATATGTATCATTTTGTCTTGCTTAGGTTATGTAAATTAAATAAAAAATGCCATCCATTGTTCACATTGGGCCATATGCAAGATGCCTGGAGTATACCTGGAGAGGGTTTTGGGGGTCAGCGCCTCCCCGGCCCAGTCTGTGACCAGGCCTTGTGGTGGATCAGGGCCTGATGAACCAGACTGTTGCTGTTAGCCACACGTAAACCGAAGTGCAAGCCGCAGTCCAGCTGGTCAGGTACTGACTTTAGGTGCCTGTCCAGCGCCTTCTTGAAAACTGCCAGGGGTATATTGGTAATCCCCCTTATGTATGAAAGTGGAAATCTGCACTGAAAATTTTGAGTGGAAGTAATACTTTAATTTGGGAATCTAAGAGAAATATACATGCTGTTCATTTGGCTGGGTTTGGCACTTAGTTATGGTTATAATAATATTCATTTGGTCGAATACTGCAAAAAAAAAATCATAAGGACCAACAACATTGGAAAAATGTAACACCACTGTATAAAATTTTAGCATAAAGAATTTAGTTCACCAAATTTTTAATTTTGTGTAATAAAACTAGAATCACAAGTGTAGGATTCAGTATTGTTAGATTCCACATCCAGAATGAAGTTGAGTGCCAGCTCCTGGGCCTGTATCTTGTCTAATCTGCATTTGATGTTAATTTAAAGGGTGAGATTATGCATTGGTATGTGCAGTACCACTTTGAGTTAGTAATAATTTGTAGTAGGTATTGAACCTTCAGAGGTTCATAATAAACTCAGTATTGTATTACAAAATACAATAAAGTGTGTTAAGAAACCGGTAAAGAAATATTAACGTAAAAAACAGTATAAAATATATTTACATATAAACATAAACATTTTGCAAACACTACAACCAATTTGCACCATTTTTCTCAAAGTTATAAATAAGTAATTAATTTATCAGTATGACTTTACTGTGAGCCCTCAAACTCTGACACTAACTTAAAGGGAACTTCAAGGGAAGTTCCTTGATGCTCACAAGGTGCTCTTGATCCCAAGAATTAGACTTGACTTACTTTTCCTTAGATCAAACCAGATTGCTTCCCACATTAACAGGAATTGAATGCTCTTAATAGATTTAAGAGCTCCATGAATATAATAATAATCTTACCATAGCCATTTGCATATATGATTACCTTTGGGTGCTTGTGGTTCGGTTGATAGCATCCTCAGCTTGCACACTGAGGTCCAGAGATTGACCCTGGCTTGAGCGAAATACTGGTTATGTTTCATTACACCTGCTGTCCCTGTTCACCTAGAAGTAAGTAGGTACCTGGCTGTTAGCCGACTGGTGTGGTCACATCCTGGGGAACAAAATTAACCTGCATAACAAAGGGCTTTCTTGCATAACAAAGAGCTTTCTATATAGTATGTCAATGATGTCATCTAGGTCTATAATAGATGTATTATGTACTTTTAGAAATTATGGTTATTATTATTACTGTACTAGCAACAGGAGCAGAGCTAGGCTGGTGGTGTCCTGTCTTAAATTTATGATCTGTTGTACACTAAAACCTTGATTTAACAGATTTTGGATTTAATGGACAAAATTTTGTCTGAACAAAGTCCTTTGTTTCAAAAATTCTCTGTTATTACAATTGAAAAATTCTCATCATTGGGATTTCATGCACAATAAGCATTAAAACCATTGATTATTATCTGTGAATGACAATAAAATGGATTTCTTTATACAGTGGACCCCCGCTTTACAATATTAATCCGTTCCTGAGAGCTCATCGTAAGCCGAAATTATCGTTAGCCGAATTAATTTTCCCCATAAGAAATAATGGAAATCAAATTAATCCGTTCCTGACACCCCAAAGTATGAAAATGAAATTTTTTTTACCACATGAAATATTAATTTTAATACACACAAACTGAAGAAGACATGCACAGTTACTACTCTACTAAGAATAGAATACATGACACTTATCTTTATTGAAGTTCTGGTGATGATTGATGGGATGGGAGGAGGGGAGAGTGTGGAAGTTAGTGTTTAGAAGGGGAATCCCCTTCCATTAGGACTTGAAGTAGCAAGTCCTTTTCTAGGGTTACTTTCCTTCTTCTTTTAGTGCCACTAGGACCAGCTTGAGAGTCACTGGACCTCCGTCGCACAACAAATTTGTCCATAGATCTCTGTACCTCCCATTCCTTTAACCCTTTGAGGGTCGACAGGCCCTCTCCGAAACTCGTTCTCAGGGTCGGCCAAATTTAAAAAAAAAAAAAATTATTTTCTCTTATGAAAAGATAGAGAATCTTTTCCCGATCATAACGACACCAAAAGTTTGAAATTTGATAGAAAACTTACGGAATTATGCTCTCGCAAAGTTAGCGGTCTCGGCGATGTTTACGGATCGGCGATTTTGCCCACTTTGAGCCCCATTTTCGGCCAATTTCACTGTACTAGTCGACAAAAAACATGAATATTTCGCTAGAACTCCATTTTTTCTATCGAATGGGTGCAAGAAACCACCCATTTATAAATTCAACTATCCAGTACAGTGGTCAGAATTTAGCAATTTTGCCAATTTCACACAAATTTCAAAAGATGCCAATTTCGGAATAGGGTCCAGAATAAACAAGAAAGACATTCCTGGCACTAAAATGACATTTCCTCTAGTCATTAGTCACGTCTCAAGGCCCCTCTTATATTCTTTTGCTTTCCACTTTGAATTTTTATTCTCACAAAAAATATAAGATTTACTGTTATGCAGACTACTGCATTAGTGTAAAAAGTGGTATAAAGCGTGTCAGCGTGCCTCGTTGTGCTCCGGGTTTTTCGTGTTTTCACGGTCGCTCTTACGTGCTAGAACTTTAATTTGTGTCATCAATCCTATACGATACATCCCTCTAGCGCCTGGAACAAATCTTGGGCGGAAAACATTATATACTGAGTCAAAAAAGGAGAATTAGTGTGCACTAGCAGAGTTTACTGCCAGAGGGGAATCATAGGCCTGTCCCGTGTGGAAAAAAAATAATAATTGAACTTTTCATGTCAGAGGAAAGAAAGTCTCCCTGATAACATTGAGTATACATAGTGTATAGTGTATACTACAGGGGCTCCCTAGTATATTGATGATAAAGGCTAAAGTGTCATTTGAAAACAGGTGAATTTGTAAATGAAGTGATAAGCCTATAGAGGCAGGTGCCAGAAGTCGCCAGAACTTACCACAGGTCAGCTGTTTTTAATAATCTTCCTGGCTTGCCAGTGTACTCGCATATAACTAGTGATACCAGTGATTAGCAGAATACAGTGTTGTAGTAGCAACTAACCAGTATTATAATGGTACTTAGTGGAGTGGAGTGACTTTCATTAGTTTCTTTTTCTTGAAATACGAGACGTTACTGTGAATTTCATATAACCTGTAGTTACCAGCAGTCGCAATATACACAACGAGAAGCAATTATTACTACAGAAAAAGCGTCCTTCCTCCAAAATTTGCACCAGTCAACTATAGTGATAATATAGCATTTATTGTGGTGGAGACGGAAAAAAGAAAAAAAAAAAAAAAAAAAAAAATAGAAAAGCCAGATACAGCGATTGATAAACAAGGAGGTGACCGTTCGTCATTGTAGGAGCTGCCAGATATCACCGGCTCTTCAACACGCAAGTTATACTTTTGTATCAGTCAAATCACATATTACTCGGGTAGATAATTTCCAGTAGATCCTTCATGTGTTAGCTCAAATCACCGACCAGTATGTTTTAAATAAGTGACCCACTGATCAGAGCAGATCGTCTGGCCCGAACCCTTGCCTGGTCCGAACCCTTGACTGGTCCGAACCCGGGACTGGTTTCAAACAGTTTCGTTGGACAATAAAGCAGACTGTAAACGGATGGGGTTGTAGGCGCCCTATAAACACAAACATTAAAAATCAGGAACGTGACGGTAAGCTGTCCAATATACAAAAAGAGTTAGAAACAGAAATACAAATAGCTAGAGCTTCATTTAAGGTTATTAATAGAATTTTCAAGAGGTTGCTAGTAGAATTTGCAGTAAATCAACCATTCAAATCATTATGAAGCCCTGTGTAGTCTGTGGTCAGTCAAACAAACGGGCTTCCACATGGATAAATTGTCATTTTTGTGGAAATTGGTGTCACGCCCCTTGTGCAGATATCCCAGAACTAGCTACAAGCAGTATTAAAACAGAGAAGTGTTTTTGGGTATGCTCAAATGAGGAAAATCTGTGGACTAAAATCACAAGGGTATTAAAAGAGGACAACATCAAAGCTGCTTTCATAGAAAACCTGGAAGCTTTCTACAACAGATGGGAACATAAAATGTCTGGGCTGAATGGTACTGCCCTTGATACTGGCCATGTAGTCATAAACTGTAAGGCTGGAGGTGATGTCCTGGTAGTCAGTAAATGTGGGGCTGATAGTGCTGTCCTGGGAGACAGTAATGGTGAAGCTGGAGGTGCTGTCCTGGGAGACAGTAATGGTGAAGCTGGAGGTGCTGTCCTGGGAGACAGTAATGGTGAAGCTGGAGGTGCTGTCCTGGGAGACAGAAATGGTGAAGCTGGAGATACTGTCCTGGGAGACAGAAATGGTGAAGCTGGAGGTGCTGTCCTGGGAGACAGAAATGGTGAAGCTGGAGATACTGTCCTGGGAGACAGTAATGGTGAAGCTGGAGGTGCTGTCCTGGGAGACAGAAATGGTGAAGCTGGAGATACTGTCCTGGGAGACAGAAATGGTGAAGCTGGAGATATTGTCCAGGTAGTCGGGAATTATACGCAGGAAGGAATACATATAAATGATCTCATAGGGGACAGGAGCCATAGTAGGGAAACAAGTGTAGTCAAAGATAAGATAAAACCAATATTGCAAACTAGAAATACCGCAGGAAATAGCAAACAAGAGGACTCCAATAGCAATAGTGAGGATAAATTACCAAAAACAACTGGTGGGAGCTCCATTGTTGGTGCTAGGGAGGATAGAAGTAAGACAGGGAAACATGCACCAACAGGGAATACAGTCACAGAAACCCAAGGCAAGCGGAAACCAAGCCTGTGCACATACTATGCACTTGGTATCTGCTGGCATGGGAAATCTGGAAAAACAGATGGGACATGCAACTATGACCACCCTAGAAAATGCCATGCCCATATGAAAACAGGAAAATGCAAACTCCCTTCCTGTAAGCTTTTTCACCCTGAAATGTGTACCTCTTCAGTACAGGAAAGACTGTGCTATAACTTAAATTGCCAGGCATACCATCTAAAGGGGACAAAAAGATACAAAACATCCAGGCCATGGGAAAACCTGGGTAGCCACAGCCACTCAAGAGGGAGAGGTTTTTTAGTGCCAGGAAGGAAAAAAAACTGGCAGGAAATGGCAGAAATCGTACACCAAATCCAGTCATTCCTGGAGTGGAACCACAGTCGATGGCCTCCACTCCAAACCAACAGATACAGATACTAATGCCGGAAAAAAAATCCCCCCCCAGTACCAACAATACCACCAGTCCGATAACATTCTTCTTTGCAAATATACAGGGTCTAAAGCCAGCTACAAACAACAAAATACCTTTCATCCGTGGACTGCTTGCAGAGGCAAAGGCAATGTTCGCGGCTTTCACTGAGACCCACATAAAGGATCACTTGGACAACGAAGTATGGATCCCAGGTTACAACCTATACAGATGTGACAGAGTGAACAGGCAAAAGGGGGGGGTTGGCCTGTACATTGCAGAGTCACTTGTTTGCACAGAACTGCTTAATGCCTCAAATGACGTAGTGGAAGTTTTAGCAGTAAAGGTCGAGAACCAAAACCTAGTCATTGTGGTAGTCTACAAGCCTCCGGATGCAACATCCCAGCAATTCCAGGAACAGCTGTTAAAAATTGACCACTGTCTGGAAAATCTTCCAGCTCCTGCACCCAACATCTTGCTCCTGGGGGATTTCAACTTAAGGCACCTAAAATGGAGGAATATAGCAAATAATATTGTTGCAGTAATAACACCAGGAGGCAGCTCTGATGAAAACTCACACTCACACGAGCTTTTAAATCTCTGCACAAAATTCAATTTAAACCAGCAAATAATAGAGCCTACAAGACTGGAGAATACACTAGACCTCATCTTCACTAACAATGATGATCTGATAAGAAATGTCACCATATCAAAAACAATATACTCAGATCACAACATAATTGAGGTTCAGACATGTATGCATGGAGCCCCAGACCGACAAAATGAGACTAGTCACGAGGGAGCATTCACCAAATTCAACTTCAATAACAAAAACATAAAGTGGGACCAAGTAAACCAAGTCCTAACCGATATAAGCTGGGAAGATATACTAAGCAACACAGACCCAAACTTATGCCTAGAACAGATTAACTCGGTGGCACTCGATGTATGCACAAGGCTTATTCCTCTAAGAAAAAGGAGGAGTAGATGTAAAATAGAAAGAGACAGGCGCTCCCTTTACAGGCGACGGAAAAGAATAACAGAGCGGCTAAAAGAGGTCAATATATCTGAAATGCGCAGGGAGACACTGGTCAGAGAAATAGCAAGCATCGAACTTAAGCTAAAAGAATCCTTTAGGAGTCAGGAATCGCGGGAAGAACTAAAAGCCATAAATGAAATCGAAAGAAACCCAAAGTATTTCTTCTCCTATGCCAAATCAAAATCGAGAACAACGTCCAGTATTGGGCCCCTACTTAAACAAGATGGGTCCTACACAGATGACAGCAAGGAAATGAGTGAGCTACTCAAGTCCCAATATGACTCAGTTTTTAGCAAGCCGCTAACCAGACTGAGAGTCGAAGACCAAAATGAATTTTTTATGAGAGAGCCACAAAATTTGACTAACACAAGCCTATCCGATGTTATCCTGACGCCAAATGACTTCGAACAGGCGATAAATGACATGCCCATGCACTCTGCCCCAGGGCCAGACTCATGGAACTCTGTGTTCATCAAGAACTGCAAGAAGCCCCTATCACGAGCCTTTTCCATCCTATGGAGAGGGAGCATGGACACGGGGGTCGTCCCTCAGTTACTAAAAACAACAGACATAGCCCCACTCCACAAAGGGGGCAGTAAAGCAACAGCAAAGAACTACAGACCAATAGCACTAACATCCCATATCATAAAAATCTTTGAAAGGGTCCTAAGAAGCAAGATCACCACCCATCTAGAAACCCATCAGTTACACAACCCAGGGCAACATGGGTTTAGAACAGGTCGCTCCTGTCTGTCTCAACTACTGGATCACTACGACAAGGTCCTAAATGCACTAGAAGACAAAAAGAATGCAGATGTAATATATACAGACTTTGCAAAAGCCTTCGACAAGTGTGACCATGGCGTAATAGCGCACAAAATGCGCGCTAAAGGAATAACAGGAAAAGTCGGTCGATGGATCTATAATTTCCTCACTAACAGAACACAGAGAGTAGTCGTCAACAGAGTAAAGTCCGAGGCAGCTACGGTGAAAAGCTCTGTCCCACAAGGCACAGTACTAGCTCCCATCTTGTTCCTCATCCTCATATCCGACATAGACAAGGATGTCAGCCACAGCACCGTGTCTTCCTTTGCAGATGACACCCGAATCTGCATGACAGTGTCTTCCATTGCAGACACTGAAAGGCTCCAGGCGGACATCAACCAAATCTTTCAGTGGGCTGCAGAAAACAATATGAAGTTCAACGATGAGAAATTTCAATTACTCAGATATGGTAAACATGAGGAAATTAAATCTTCATCAGAGTACAAAACAAATTCTGGCCACAAAATAGAGCGAAACACCAACGTCAAAGACCTAGGAGTGATTATGTCGGAGGATCTCACCTTCAAGGACCATAACATTGTATCAATCGCATCTGCTAGAAAAATGACAGGATGGATAATGAGAACCTTCAAAACTAGGGAGGCCAAGCCCATGATGACACTCTTCAGGTCACTTGTTCTATCTAGGCTGGAATATTGCTGCACTCTAACAGCACCTTTCAAGGCAGGTGAAATTGCCGACCTAGAAAATGTACAGAGAACTTTCACGGCGCGCATAACGGAGATAAAACACCTCAATTACTGGGAGCGCTTGAGGTTTCTAAACCTGTATTCCCTGGAACGCAGGAGGGAGAGATACATGATTATATACACCTGGAAAATCCTAGAGGGACTAGTACCAAACTTGCACACGAAAATCACTCACTACGAAAGCAAAAGACTTGGCAGACGATGCACCATCCCCCCAATGAAAAGCAGGGGTGTCACTAGCACGTTAAGAGACCATACAATAAGTGTCAGGGGCCCGAGACTGTTCAACTGCCTCCCAGCACACATAAGGGGGATTACCAACAGACCCCTGGCAGTCTTCAAGCTGGCACTGGACAAGCAACTAAAGTCAGTTCCTGATCAGCCGGGCTGTGGCTCGTACGTTGGTTTGCGTGCAGCCAGCAGCAACAGCCTGGTTGATCAGGCGCTGATCCACCAGGAGGCCTGGTCACAGACCGGGCCGCGGGGGCGTTGACCCCCGAAACTCTCTCCAGGTAAACTCCAGGTAAACTCTCGGATGAATCACGTAAGGCGAGTTTTTTATCGTGAGGCGAGGCAAAATTTTTGCGTTCAAATGCTTCATATGGCGGATTTAACGTAACGCAATGCGTTCGTAAGGCGGGGGTCCACTGTATTTTCTTTATTTTATCACAAAATTTAATGAGTTATTGCTCTGACCTATTTTTTATTAACAGGTCTGATGATGGAGACATCTACAGCATGGCAAAAACACGCAGACAGACATCTCGCAATGCACATTAGCATTCACTTTTCGTTTAACCATTTTAAACCTCCATGGAGCACACTACTATGTGCTCTTGTGATAAATTTTATGGCTTCGGTATCTGCCAAGGAAAAGGTAGACCCATCCGAGCACCACCACCGTGGAGACCTACACCTAGTCCGTGGGTCTTATGTGCATTCCCTTGCATGGGTGGTGGAAATAGGTGATGAGTGTACTATTAGTAAGGTGATTGATGACTTTAGAAAGAGAAACCTCCAAATGAGGTACAATAGCAGCAATGAAAGTAGCACAAAATTAATATATAATCATTCCAAAGATACACTGAGTAGTCTAAACCATGACAGTGCTCAGAAATATAATGGGAAGATTTATTCTCTTGACCAGGAAATTTGCTGTTGTGATATACCAATGCAACTCATTATTTTAAAAAAACTGGCTTACTTCAAAAATATGTATATAGTTGCTCATCCTTACTTCCGATTTTACTTTCAAAGTAAGAGAAAATGGAAAACCAGACAAAATCGAAGAGTACAAAATATAAACCCAAGCAATACCTCAACCTTTATATCTGGTGATTATAGAAAACCAATTACAAATAGTGAATTTGTATTCCTCAGAATTGAGGCATGTTTGGAGAAGTATTTTAGTAACCACCCTTGCATTAAATATGCTAAACAAGAAGTGCTTAGACCTCGGCAGAAAAGAAGTAGAATACAGTTTCTTGACCCTTTGTATGAAGAGCAGTGGCATTTGGTAAGTCTTTTTAATTATATTTAGTGTTGTTGATTTTTAGTACGCATAGTTTGTTAATAGTATTGATAATTATTTTTCCTCTGGTTTTCAAAATAGTACAGTACAGTAGAATATATTTAGAAAAAAATATGTACAGGTGTCCCCAGCTTATGAATGAGACGTTATCTTAAATATTGTTCTTAATTCTTGTTTGAAACTGAACCTTTGTTTTTTTTTTTGCCTTGTGCCAGGACATCCAGCTTCTTTTCATTCATAACATTTATTTTTTTTCTTGTGCTCTGTACTACATCCATGCATATTCGAACAATCCAGATTTAAAATTTTCTTCTTTGTCTTTTAATAATTAGTACGTTTATAATGTATGTTGCAGAAAAACTCTGTTGCTGGTCAGTATGACATTAATGTTGTAAGCGCATGGGAGAGTGGCATCACTGGTCGAGGTGTAACTGTGTGTGTCATTGATGACGGACTGGAGTGGCAACATCCAGATCTGAGGGACAACTATAACCCTACAGGCTCGTATGACCTTAATTCAGATGATCCTGATCCATCTCCTGTGAAGAATGGAGGCAAGTATATATAAATGTACATTTGAAATGGCAGATACATTAAAATTTTTGTGTATGCAAATTTTCTATTATGTGGTTAAATAATTTTGTATGTGTATTATACATTGTTTTCTGCATCACCAGAAAATGAGGTACCATTAGGAAGCACATTGGTAGACATCTTGAGTCACAGTAAAAAAAAATTTTTTTTTTTTTTAGCATAGGTCTGAAGTACTTATTGTTTTAAAACACAATATATATCTCAGTTTAATGGACTTCAGAAATGCAGGACAAAATATGTTGGATCACTTGATTTGGAAAGAGCAGATAGTTCATTAGCTGCAGAATTGTCCCGTAATATTACAGTTATGACAAAGTCAATCATGTTGCTATCCATCATAATTACTTTACCACTAATGGCCACCCACCCTTTCTTCTCCTCTCATATTAGTCCATTAAAATGAGAGTTTATTGTTAATACACAATAACACCTCTTTACAGACTCCCCTTTAACAGATTTCAAATATTGTGGACAAAATTGGCCAGACAAACATTGGAATCACTGGACAGATGGAAAAAATCTATAATTCAGGATTTGTTTCCATGGTGATAGTGTTTTTTTTTTTTTTTTTTTTTTTTTTTTTTAATCATTGAACCAAGTTCATTGATTCTGATGTTTGTCCAGTACAAGCCAGTAACAAACACAAACTTTTTAATTAAAGTGAAGTACATACAGTATATTATACAAATAGGCTGATTGACATATATAACTAATTTATAGAAAGTCTCTTGATATGCACAGCATTTTGGACAACTTTACAACTAAATTATGATTACAGTGTCCACGTCCAGGACCTGTATATTTTCATTGTTGCCGAGCTGTGGACTGCCCACACCAGTTTGTTTGTGCTTACTCATGCCTTCCCTCCACTACAGATTTATACACTAGACGAGCCTGGCCCATGGCTGGGCTCAGAGAGTAGATAAGCTCTCAAAACTCTTCAAAGATATATCAAAGGTATCTCATTCTATTTTGTTCCATCCTCTCTTCATGTCCAAACCACCTCAACAACCTTCCTCAGCCCTCTGGAAAATAGTTTTGGTAATCCCACACCTCCGCACCCGCACAGAATGATAAAAATTGAACAGTAACATCTCCTGCTTGCAGAACGAAATGAGCATGGGACAAGATGTGCTGGGGAGATTGCTGCAGTTGCCAACAGTGTTTGTGGTGTTGGTGTAGCTTATCGAGCGAACATCTCTGGAATTCGTGTGCTTGGAGGGCGTATGACAGATTCCATGGAAGCTTCGGCATTTATTCAAGGGCTAGAGGTTAATGATGTATATTCGTGTAGGTAAGAAAATACATTTATTATAATGGTAACTCTGTACTGATCAATAACATTTATTATAATGGTAACTCTGTACTGATCAATAATCGTTTGCATAGGAAAAAAATTGGTTACCTTCTTAAATAATTTGAATTAAATTTTTTTAATGCCTAGAAAATTTAATACAGTGGACCCCCGCATACCGTTGGCATCACATACCGTTTATTCCGCATACCGCTCACTTTAATCGCAAAAATTTTGCCTCGCATACCGCTCAAAAACCCACTCACCGCTGTTCATCCGAGATGCGTCCAATGTGCGCCTTAGCCAGCCTCACATGTTCCGCCGGTGGCATTGTTTACCAGCCAGCCTCCGCGGTAGCATCCAAGCATACAATCGTAACATTTCGTATTATTACAGTGTTTTTGGTGATTTTATCTGGAAAATAAGTGACCATGGGCCCCAAGAAAGCTTCTAGTGCCAACCCTACAGCAATAAGGGTGAGAATTACTATAGAGATGAAGAAAAAGATCATTGATAAGTATGAAAGTGGAGTGCGTGTCTCCGAGCTGGCCAGGTTGTATAATAAACCCCAATCAACCATCGCTACTATTGGTGGTACAGCTGCTGCTGCTGCACTGTCAGCTGCTGCTGCTGCTGTAGCATCGTCTGCTGCTGCTGTAGCATCGTCTGCTGCTGCTGTAGCATCGTCTGCTGCTGCTGTAGCATCGTCTGCTGCTGCTGTAGCACTGTCAGCTGCTGCTGCTGCTGTAGCATCGTCTGCTGCTGCTGTAGCATCGTCTGCTGCTGCTGCTGCTGTAGCATCGTCTGCTGCTGCTGTAGCATCGTCTGCTGCTGCTGTAGCATTGTCTGCTGCTGCTGTAGCATCGTCTGCTGCTGCTGTAGCATCGTCTGCTGCTGCTGTAGCATCGTCTGCTGCTGCTGTAGCATCGTCTGCTGCTGCTGTAGCATCGTCTGCTGCTGCTGTAGCACTGTTGTTGGTGTGGCTTATTGAGAATATACCAAGAAACAATTAACCCCAGAGGATTTGCCACCCAGGATAACCCAAAAAAGTCAGTGTCATTGAAGACTGTCTAACTTATTTCCATTGGGGTCCTTAATCTTGTCTCCCAGGATGCAACCCACACCAGTCGACTAACACCCAGGTGAACAGGGAAAAATGCCTGGAACTAGTGCTCATATTGGTGAATTTAAAGCCAGCAAAGGTTGGTTTGAGAGATTTAAGAATCGTAGTGACATACACAGTGTGATAAGGCATGTTCTGGAAGAAAATACCAAACAGGACCTACAGTACTCAGGAGGAAAAGGCACTCCCAGGACACAGTGTCTCATCAGTCATTGCTGCATCTTCAATAAAGGTAAGTGTCATTTATTCTTCATTTAGTAGACTAGTACATGCACAATATATACTGTGCATGTACTACTCTACTATTGTGCATGTATCCTTCTCTTTGTGTGTAGGAAAATGTATATTTCACGTGGTAAAATTTTTTTTTTCATACTTTTGGGTGTCTTGCACGGATTAATTTGATTTCCATTATTTCTTATGGGGAAAATTCATTCGCATACCGATTATTTCGCATACTAATGAGCCCTCTTGCACGGATTAAAATCGGTATGCGGGGGTCCACTGTACTGTATTATTTTACTTAACCTCTGCAATAAATTTTATGGTTGAAGCAAGACTTGTTTCAAGAAGAAACTTACTTAAGTCTTTATTTTTGAGCATAAATAAGGGACATGAACCATGTATGTTCCATTTTGCATTAAGGGAAGAATTCTACTTAGAAATTTGTTTTAATAAGCTCCATGTATTATACAGTAATACATGTATAGTAATAAGTCAGCTCTTATAAAGATCTATACAGTTTGATTTTTTTGTAAATATGACAAAAAAGTTTCTCCAAAATTGAATCTGTACTATAAAAGCCTTTCCATATACTGTATAAAAAATTGCACAATATACATATATAGGAGTCTTGAGAGAGCTTACTATATACAGTAAATGAAAGTTTTGTTGCAGCTGGGGTCCAGATGATGACGGGAAGACAGTAGACGGTCCTCACCACTTGGCTTCTCGTGCATTGCTACATGGTATCACCTATGGCAGGAGGGGATATGGTGCCATTTATGTTGTTGCATCTGGCAATGGTGGGAGAAACAAGGATAATTGTAAGTTGTGCGAACTACTATTTTTTTTTTTTTAACACCAGCTGTCTTCCACTGAGGTAGGGCGACATGAGAAAAAAAGAAATGTTTTCGCCATTGCTCGCTCCATCACTGTCTTGCCAGAGGTGCATCAGTACTACAGTTCATATGCCCCTCCAAACTGCAGATGTCCCCATCCTTTCTTCAGAGTGCAAGTACTATACTTTCCACCTCCAGGACCCAAGTTCTGGAGGTGGCAAGTTTACCTGAATCCCTTCATAAATGTTACCTTGCTCACATTCCAACAGCATGTCTAGTCATAAAAACCACTTGTGTGTGTGTGTGTGTGTGTGTGTGTGTGTGTGTGTGTGTGTGTGTGTGTGTGTGTGTGTGTGTGTGTGCGCACTCACCTAGTTGAGATTGCAGGGGTCGAGTCCAAGCTCCTGTGTGTGTGTGCGCATGTGTGTTTGTGTGTGTGTTTGTGTGTGCGTGTGTATGTGTATGTGCATGTGTGTGTGTGTGTGTGTGTATGAGTTTGTGTATGTGTGTGTGTGTGTGTGTGTGTGTGTGTGTGTGTGTGTGTGTGTGTGTGTGTGTGTGTGTGTGTGTGTGTGTGTGTGTGTGTGTGTGTGTGTGTGACTCAACAATCAATATTTGCACCAATAACTCACTACAGTTGTGACCGGGTGTGAAAGTGTGAATTGCTCATTACTCTAAAATTTGTTCATGATTGTAGCCATGTATAAACGCAAGTAACCATTCTTACAGTATTCATTACCTTTGTAACTTGTGAGTTCATTACCTTGTACCTAGTTCAGCCATCAAAACTTTGGGGCCCAGTCCCTGGACCCATTGTGTACCTCTATAATCTGTTAATACCTTTGTAACTTGTCATGATTGTGACTAGACCTACCTGGAGTTCATTACCTTTGTAAATTGTGAATTCATTATCTCTGTAACTTGCTCAGCCATCAAAACTTTGAGGCCCAGTCCCTGGACCCATTATGTACCTCTGTAATCTTTTGACTACCGCCTTCAGGATGGGTATGGGGTGCATAATAAACATATTAAACTAACCCCACTCCTGTCTCACACGCTCACACACGCCTGCCCCTCAAGGGAGGCTCCTTGATGCTGGTGAGGGGCTCTTGATCTAGGGAATTGGATCTGTGCTCCAGCTCATGGAATTGAGCCTGAATACCTTCCATCCCTCCCCCACATGCGCTGTATACTCCTACAGGTTTAGTGCTCCCCCATGATTATAATTATATCACATACACCTGCTGTAGATTCAAGCCCCTCACATACAAAGCCTCCTTTACCCCCTCCCTCCAACCTTTCCTAGGGCAACCCGTACCCTGCCTTCCCTCCACTACAGATTTATACACCCTCCAAGTCATCACAGCTTCCTTGATCCTCTCTAAATGTCCAAACCACCTCAGCAACCCCTTCTCGGTCCTCTGGGTAATACTTTTAGTAACCCCCCACCACCTAATCTTCAAACTATAAATTCTCTGCATAATATTTACACCATACTTTGCCCTCAGACACATCTCTTCCTTGCTTAAGTGTTTAAAAGAAGAGTGTTGGTACCACTATACTCTGGTACATTCCCTTTTTTGCCTCTATAGACAAGGTTCTTTATCTATATAGATGTCTTGATGCACCACCCACCATTTTTTCTTCATTTGCTGATAAGGCTAATGAAAGGCCTTTGAATATTTACATAATATTCATAAACAATATCATGAACAGTAAAATGCCATGTATGCTAAAACTACAGTAGGTCACTGTACAAGTGCAGAATTGATGTGTACAGCATTGATAAAATTTTTAGTAGTCTTGTAGATAAAAACTATTAAGAATCCCTCCGATATTTACAGGAGTGCCCTGTTTATACAGCAGGCTAGGTTTCAGGCTACTTCTGTAAAGCAAAAATTGCTGTAAAGTGAAATACATATAGCATTTTTCACTTTCAAATCCATATGAAAGCCTGATAACAAATTTACTCTATCATATATTATTTGAGCAATAAAACTAGGCCTAAAAAATGCACGTACAGTACACAGATTGCTTACCTTAAAATATTTTATCCTTAAGTTATAGTGAGTGGTGAATATATTTATTGTAGGAAATCTGAATAAATGAAAAATGGATATAATTGAAAACCATTGCAAAATGCTGTATTTCCTTAACATTAATGGCAGTTCTGAGGTGTGCTTCTGTGATATATATTACAGTACCGTATTTCAGGTAATTTTGATGGTTATGCCAACTCGGTCTACACAGTGACAATTGGGGCCGTAGACTTCAAGGGCCGAATGCCATACTATGCAGAGGAATGTGCAGCAATGTTGGCAGTGACACCAAGCTCGGGGAGTAATGGCCGTGATATTGTAAGTGTTGTAGTGTGTTATGCTAGCAGTTATTGTGTTTACTTTAAGTTTTGGGGAAAATGAGCTGTACTTTAGTGATGTATAATTGAACCTCAAGTTCCAGGACTTCCTGGTTAAATAGGTTAGGTTAGAGAATCAAAAAAAGAACTAGATTTAACAGACTTGAGATAGTAATTTTTGGTAAGCCTTCAAAATGCAGATATTATATTTCTCACAATCACAAGTCAAGTTTGGCTGTAACCTTTCAATATATACTATATACTGTATGTATTATTAGAAAGAATTGAGAAAGTCTGAAAGGTTACAGTCAAGCTAGACAAAAAAAAAAAAAATTCACTTCAACAGCCATCTCCCCTTAAGGTAGGGTGACCCAAATTAGAAAGTGCATTCACCATCATTCATTTAATCACTGTCTTTCCAGAAGTATGCTGATATTACAATTAATATTACCTTCCGACTGCAACATTACCACTCCTCCTCCAGAGTGCTCTAGTATCATGATGGTGGTATACATTATTGATAAATAAGACACATGTGCACCACTTAGGTATCCTTATTCCTGCAACATTTCTTCTGTACAAGTAGCTTCTTCAGTTGAATACAGGAGATTATAACATTCCAGACAGTAAAAGTGGAGAAGAAAGTTTTAGGGGATCAGTCCCTAGGCCTTGATTGAAGGGACTGATAGAAGGCTTAGAAACTGATCATCTCTAAATGATCACTCCACTTCTACTGTCTTCAGTACTTTATTCTTCTGTATTTGTTTAGAGAAACCTATTGTGCAGGTGAAACATTTTGGCAATAAAGATACCCAAGTGTTACACATATCTTATTCTTCAGAATATGGTGTACTAGCTAAAAACCTGCATTGTATAAAGAAATTAATGTATTACTAAAATCTGAGTATATTATTTTGTGGTTCAAGAAGGGTAAGAAACTGAGACCGCAATATCCATTCTGTAATGTGAGCAGGAAAGATCAAAGAGCAGCCCCTAGAGTGACCCACAATACTCGGCTAACACCTATGTATTGTACCTGTTGGCTGCTAGGTGAGCAGGTGTTTAAGAAGACTTATGAAAAAAAAAAAACACCTTTGTACAGTTCAGGACATTTATTAGAGGAAACCTTTTGTCATGAGTGGTTTCTTCAATCCTAATACAGAGATAACTAAGTAACAAGTATATACATATAGTGGCAGGAGTCAGGTAGAAAACCATGAGAGTATTAGTAGTAGTAGTACAGTTGTGGTGAGATGGGTTTGAGAAATCCTTGTCCGCATTGTTACCGCAGTCTCCAGAATGGGTAATATCCTGTTGATTAGCAGTTTGGGTATAGTGTAACTTCCAGAATTTTGATGGATAGCATTACAGCAATATGACTTGCTCCTACCAAGCTGAATACACAGTCACAGAGCTACAGACCAAGTATAGAAGAGTATGTCAACAAAATACAATACTGTAAGGCACACAAACTGCTAAGCTTTTCTATATGTATAGTAATGTTAGCTTGAAAGAGTTGAATTCTAGTGTTAATAGATTTGAACCTCTTGATACAACACACACACACACATATTGTTTTAGCTATTTTCCTAAGAAACTTTTTCTTTATGTTGCTTATTAACATTAATATTTGATGTAAAAGCTTTCTTGAAATTAGTAAGTTTATTTAGACACTGGCACACATAAGTACAGTTATCATACAGTGTAAATTATCTAGGATAACCCAAAAAAGTATTTTATTTTCTCGTAAATTCATCCCACGTTAGATTGTAGATTTAATTAGTGCGCTTTTATTAAATCCTAGTGTGCATATATTTTCTTTGTTGTGGCCTAGGTAACAACAGACTGGAGTGAGATTAGCCCCTCTGGGTGCACCAAGCATCACTCAGGAACGTCTGCTGCTGCTCCCTTAGCTGCTGCAGTAATTGCTCTGGCATTTGAGGTTCAGCCATGTCTGTCATGGAGAGATGTTCAGTACCTCATTGCACTAACCTCTAGAAAGGTTAGTGTTCAGGTCACCTGAGACAGGGTGACCTGGAAAAGAAGAAACACATTCATCATCACTCACTCCATCACTGTCTTGCCAGAGGCATGGCAACACTACAGTTCAAAAACTGCACCATATATCCATGTTGCAGTTTTTAAACTGTAGTTTCTAGAAATGGGTAATCACATTGTCTATGTTTGTGTGTTCCCTAATATATACATTTTTATATGTAAAATTACAGTCAAAAAACTGAATTTGAGACATTTTGTTAATTTAAATTAAAAATTTTGACTATCTGAAAAATTAAAAATAGGATCAGAAATCAAACCAGATTTTTCCACATTATAATTTGGAACTTTTGCTTTTATTCATAAACATTAAAAAATTTGGAGTTCATTTTAAACTTAGAATTTGAGGATTCATTCTTCTTTATTTGGAAAATGCTAAATAAATTTTGCATTAGAAATGTCTTACTTTTATTCATAGACTGCTCATTAGTAAAGATACTGGATTAGCAAAAGTAGCAAATAAGGACCACAAATTAGTTGGAGCAACTGATTACCTATGGTAAATACAGTAGATAATTTAGTAATAATGATAGAATTACCAACAAAATGTTGGGTAAAAAGACACATGTGCAACTAATGTGACATTTTCTTGTGGCAACGTTTCGCTCTCCAGGAGCTTTGTCAAGCCTTGACAAAGCTCCTGGAGAGTGAAACATTGCCACAATAAAATGTCACATTAGTTACATCTATGTCCTTTTACCTAAAAAATACTGTAATGTAATATAATGTAGACTAAATAGATTCTCTCCTTAGCCAGGCTGGCTGTGAGAGTAACACATTCTTCTCATGAATAGCAAATGGAAGATCAAGCCTCCACTATTACTTGCCCTGAATGGCCCACACAGATTTAGCATATTATAAAAAAAAAAAATTGTAGACTAAATATGTATTATACATACATTTATTCTTTTTTTTTCAACAAACTGGCCATATCCCACTGAGGCAGGGTGGCCTAAAAAGGGAAGCAAAGTTTCTCTTTTTAAATATAGTAATTTATACAGGAGAAGGGGTTATTAGCCCCTTGCTCCCAGCATTTTAGTCACCTCATATAACACACATGGCTTACGGAGGAAGAATTCTTCTCTACTTCCCCATGGAGTTTTTTTTTTTTTTCAACAAGTCGGCCATCTCCCACTGAGGCAGGGTGGCCCAAAAAGAAAGAAAATCCCCAAAAAGAAAGTACTTTCAACATCATTCAACACTTTCACCTCACTCACACATAATCACTGTTTTTGCAGAGGTGCCCAGAATACA
This sequence comes from Cherax quadricarinatus, assembly GCF_038502225.1. Taxonomy (NCBI): domain Eukaryota; kingdom Metazoa; phylum Arthropoda; class Malacostraca; order Decapoda; family Parastacidae; genus Cherax; species Cherax quadricarinatus. The sequence continues at coordinate 7,541,349 of NC_091368.1, forward strand.
ACAGCTCAGAAGCATATACATATAAAGATACACAACATATCCCTGCAAACTGCCAATATCCTGAACCCCTCCTTTAGAGTGCAGGCATTGTACTTCCTATTTCCATTAATTACTATATTATCAATGGGGAAGTGTCAGATCCATAAGAATGCTATGGTGCTGGTATTTGTACACCCAGGATTGGTGTGAGGAAGGTAAACGTAGCTCCAATTTCTCAGACCAAGTCTTTCACCAGCATCAACACACTCTTGAAGGGATGCATAGTTTAATTAACTTAACAATAAGGGAAGCAGAGTTATTAAACACTTGGGAAATAATTTACCTAAGTTACTGTAACAGTTTAATTTTATTAATTCTATTCTGCTTGAAGCATAAATGTCTTTTACCCATTTTTTCTTCATTAGATTGATGCATCAAACTCAGACTGGGCTAATAATGGTGCTGGCCTCCACCACTCACATCAACATGGCTTTGGTCTTATTGATGCTGCTGCAATGGTTTCTGCTGCAACCATCTGGGAGTCTGTTCCATTCTCTACAACATACACATCAGAGAAGATGGTGGTTGAGCTACCTATGCCAGCAGAGAGACTTGGTGAAGTTATGGTCAAACACGCTATAGATAAGCATGTATTGCAAGGATATGCTCTCAACATTTTGGAATTTGTACAAGTAAGACATTGAATCCTATCCCATTTTGTATGTATATGAGAAAGAAAATTGGCCATGCATTTAATTTATGGAAAATTAATATTATCAGCATGCTGTTGGAGCGTGAGCAAGGTAACATTTATGAAGGGATTCAGGGAAACCAGTTAGCCAGACTTGAGTCCTAGAGGTGGAAATTACAGTGCCTACTCTCTGATGGAGGGTTGGGAATATTAGTTTGGAGGGGCATCTGAACTGTGATGACGTCAGGTAGACAGTGAGAGGCTGCCAGAAGATCTGTGTAAGATGTGAAGCATCAGTATTGGGGACCAGAGGCTAGTAAATTAAGAGATGAAGCAGAGAGTACAGAGGAACAGCCAAGAACATCACACACTGGATGTTATTGTTATAATGAAATAAAGTTTTAACTGACATTCCATTCAGTACTTGTTTTTCCAATGTATATTTACCCATGTTCAACCATTTACTGTACTCCCATGTACTCACTTGCTGCTATGTTCACCCATTTACTCTTGTGTATGTTTATGTATACCCATTTACTATGCCCCTGTACACCCATGTACTCCAGGAATAAAAGTTACTTGGAAAATCAAACTTTAACTGTTGTTGATTCAAAGATTTAAAATTTTAATCTTTTTTAACTTTGAAATTGTGGCAACAGCTGACAAGTAATGATAAAAAAAACAGAAAACACAAGAACTTTCATTATTAGAGGTACACATCATTTCATTCACATATAGTGAACTTTCTCAAGTGAATCTACATCATTGCAGTCTAAAACATTAATAATAATCTTAAATTTTTTAAAGGGGTAGACTGGTAAGCCAGTGGAAAGCCTCAGTCATCGTGTGACTAAGATCTGCGTCAGGATAAGATAAGATTTCATTTGGATTTTTAACCCCGGAGGGTTAGCCACCCAGGATAACCCAAAAAAGGCAGTGCATCATTGAGGACTATCTGTCTTATTTCCATTGGGGGTCTTCAATCTTGTCCCCCAGGATGTGACCCACACCAGTCGACTAACACCCAGGTACCTATTTGCTGCTAGGTGAATAGGACAGCAGGTGTAAGGAAACGTGTTGAAATGTTTCCACCCCGCCGGGAATTGAACCCGGGCCCTCTGCGTGTGAAGCCAGGCCATAGGGAAACACTTGTAGTGTTTCCTGACAAACCTTACTTAACCTAACCTGAATCTACATAAGTAAGAGGGAAGTGCATCAAGTGAAGGTTGTCAATGAGAAGAACAATCTACAGAATAGGATCACTGATTACATAAAAACATAAGAAAGGAGGAACACTGCAGCAGGCCTGTTGGCCCAAACTAGGCAGGTCCTTCACAATCCATCCCACTAATAGAATATTTGCCCAACCCGATTTTCAGTGCTACCCAAGAAATAAGCTTTGATTATTCTATTTACTTGTGTGCAAGTCCTTTCAAATCCAACCCCTCTCACTCATGTATTTATCCAACCTAAATTTGATACTACCCAAGGTCCTAGGTTCAGTAACCTTACTAGGCAGACTGTTCCACTTTTCAACTACCCTATTTCCAAACCAATACTTTCCTATATCCTTTCTAAATCTAAACTTATCTCATTTGAATCCATTATTGTGGGTTCTCTCTTGGAGAGATATCCTCAAGACCTTAATTATATCCTCTTTGTTAATACCCATCTTCCACTTGTACACTTCGATCATGTCTCCCCTCATACTTCGTCTTACAAGTGAATGTAATTTAAAGGACTTCAGTCTTTCTCCATATGGAAGATTTCTAATGTTATGAATTAATTTTGTCATTCTATGCTGAATTTTTTCTAACGAATTTGTATCCATTCTGTTATATGAAGACCAGAACTGAGCTATGTAATCTAGGCGATCACAAATCAATTACATTTAGCATGGAATGGAAGTATGATAGTAGGGATAACTCAGTAACAGTCCCAGATTTTCGCTTAGCAGATTACGATGGGCTTAGAGAACACTTATCATCTGTTAACTGGGGTAACGAAGAGAGCTATCAATATGACAGTTTTCTGAACACTATACATGCGGCTCAAAGAACGTTTATCCCATATAAAGAAATTAGATCAAATAGAAATGACCCAAAATGGATGAATAATAGGCTGAAATATCTACTAGGGCATAAGAAAGGAATTTATAGGCGTATCAAAAGAGGTGAGGGTCATCTTATGAATCAGTATATGGATATTAAGAGGGACATTAAAAAGGGGATAAGAAAAGCTAAAAGGGACTATGAAATTAAAGTTGCTAGGGATTCTAAAACTAACCCAAAAAGTTTTTTCCAGGTATATAGAACAAAAGTCAGAGATAAGATAGGTCCCCTTAAAAATAACTATGGGCATCTTTCTGACAAAGAGAATGAAATGTGCTCGATTTTAAATATTATTTTCTCTCGGTTTTTACACAGGAAGACACTAATAATATTCCAGTAATTAATTTTTATAGTGGGCCGGAAGAAGATAAATTATGTAACATCACAATCACTAGTGAAATGGTTGTGAAGCAGATAGACCGACTGAAGCAAAATAAGTCACTGGGTCCTGACGAGTTTTTTTCAAGGGTTCTTAAGGAATGCAAAATGGAACTCTGTGAACCATTAACTAATATTTTTAATTTATCTCTTCAAACAGGTGTAGTGTCTGATATGTGGAAGATGGCTAATGTAATTCCTATTTTTAAAACAGGGGACAAGTCGTTACCGTCAAATTACCGCCCAGTAAGCCTGACCTCAATTGTAGGCAAATTACTAGAGTCAATTATAGCTGAGATTATAAGAAGCCATCTCGATAAGCATAGCTTGATTAATGATACTCAGCATGGATTCACAAGAGGCCGGTCTTGTCTAACTAATTTATTAACTTTCTTCAGTAAAGCTTTTGAGGCTGTTGACCACGATAAAGAATTTGATATTATTTACTTAGATTTTAGTAAGGCTTTTGATAGAGTTCCGCACCAAAGACTGTTAAAGAAAGTGGCAGCTCATGGCATTGGGGGAAGGGTGCTCTCGTGGATCGAATCATGGCTCACAGACAGGAAGCGGAGAGTGTCCATAAATGGGGTTAAATCCGAGTGGGGATCATTGACAACTGGCGTTCCACAGGGATCAGTCTTGGGCCCGTTGTTGTTTATAATATATATCAATGATCTTGATGAAGGAATTACTAGTGATATGAGCAAATTCGCCGATGACACAAAGATAGGTAGGATAATTGATTCAAACGTAGATGTTAGGGAACTTCAGAAAGATTTAGACAAACTCCATTCTTGGTCAGAAAAGTGGCAGATGCAGTTCCATGTAGATAAATGCAAAGTTCTAAAGCTCGGGAGTGTCCATAACCCTAGCACTTATAAGTTAGATAATGTAGAACTTAGCCATACAGACTGCGAAAAGGACTTGGGGGTTATGGTGAGCAGCAACCTCAAACCAAGACAGCAATGCCTAAGCGTCCATAATAAGGCAAATAGATTGTTGGAATTTATATCAAGAAGTGTAAGCAACAGAAGTCAAGAGGTTATAATGCAGCTTTATACATCATTAGTAAGGCCTCACCTAGATTATGCAGCTCAGTTCTGGTCTCCATATTACAGAATGGACATAAATTCGTTAGAAAACATTCAGCGTAGAATGACTAAATTAATACATAGCATTAGAAATCTTCCTTATGAAGAAAGATTGAAGACTCCTAAATTACATTCACTTGTTAGACGAAGAATGAGGGGAGACATGATCGAAGTGTATAAGTGGAAGATGGGTATTAATAAAGGGGATATTAATAAGGTCTTGAGGATATCTCTCCAAGAGAGAACCTGCAGTAATGGATTTAAATTAGATAAGTTTAGATTTAGAAAGGACATAGGAAAGTATTGGTTTGGAAATAGGGTAGTTGATGAGTGGAACAGTCTACCTAGTTGGGTTATTGAGGCTAGGACTTTGGGTAGTTTCAAATTTAGGTTGGATAAATATATGAGTGAGAGGGGTTGGATTGAGTGAGACTTGCAAATGAGTGGATAGAGTTATCAGAGCTTGTTTCTTGGGTAGCATTGAAAATTGGGTTGGGCAAATGTTTTATTAGTGGGATGGATTGTAAAGGACCTGCCTAGTATGGGCCAACAGGCCTGCTGTAGTGTTCCTCCTTTCTTATGTTCTTTATTGTGGAATTTTTTTGCCAATCAGTGGCTTCCTCAGTCCAATACAGAGAAGAATGGTTGAAGATCAGGATGGATATAGGCTCATTAGAGAACATACAGAGAAGAATGACTAAAATGATTTACTATGTAAGGAACCTCCCATATGAAGACAGACTTAAAGCCTTAAATCTCCACTCTCTGGAGAGGCGTAGAATGAGGGGAGATATCATTGAAGTGTATAAGTGGATGACGGGCATAAACAAGGGAGATGTTAATAAAGTACTGAGGGTGTCGAACCAGGTAAGAACCAGAAATAATGAATTTAAGTTGGATAAATTTAGATTTAGAAAGGACATAGGTAAGTACTGGTTTTCTAACAGAGTTGTAGATGCGTGGAACAGTCTTCCCAGTGGGGTGATAGAGGCTAGAACCTTGGGTAGCTTTAAGAAGAGGCTGGACAAATATATGAGTGGGAGGGGCTGGGTTTGAATGGTGTCATTGGGTACGGGAGTTATTTCTTGGGTAGCTTTAGGTAGAGGTCGTTTTGATAAGGACCTGCCTCGCATGGGCCAGTAGGCCTTCTTCAGTGTTCCTACATTCTTATGTTCTTATGAGTTTGAGGTGATCAGTCCATCACATTGACTCCAGACTGAGGGATTGATTACCTCAAACTCCTGATCTTCAACCATTCTTCTCTGTATTGGACTGAGGAAGCCACTGGTTGGCAAAACATTCCACAAATAAAGATACCCAAGTGTTTCACAAGTTTCTCGAGGATCAATGATGCTAACACTTTTGGTACAATAAACTCATATAAAGCTCCTTTATATAGTGTGATTTTTTGTAAATACAACTGATAAAGTTCAGTACACTACATCCAGAATTGAATAACATGCACTATGAAAGCCTACCCATGTCCTATTCAGTTTTGGATGTACTTTTTAAATCTTTCTTTCTTTCAATGTACCAGCCATATCCCACCGAGGCAGGGTGGCCCAAAAAGAAAAACGACAGTTTCTCTTTCTAAATTTAGTAATTTATACAAGAGAAGGGGTTACTAGCCCCTTGCTCCTGGCATTTTAGTCTCCTCTTACAACACACATGGCTTACGGAGGAAGAATTCTGTTCCGCTTCCCCATGGAGATAAGAGGAAATAAACAAGAACAAGAAGTAGTAAGAAAATAGAAGAAAACCCAGAGGGGTGTGTATATATATGCTTGTACATGTATGTGTAGTATGACCTAAGTGTAAGTAGAAGTAGCAAGACGTACCTGAAACCTTGCATGTTCATGAAACAGAAAAATGGACACCAGCAATCCTACCATCATGTAAAACAATTACAGGCTTTCATTTTACACTCACTTGGCAGGACGGTAGTACCTCCCTTTGCGGTCGCTGTTTACCAACCTACTACCTTGAACTTTTTAAATCACATTTGCAAAAAAAAGAGCTCGATCTAGAGAAGCTTTCTGTAGCTTTAAAAACAGGTGTGACAATCACCCAATATACTGCCCTCTTACTTACTGTATATATGAGCATGTCTTTTATTTTCTGGAGTCACTTGTGAAAGTTCACTGCACATGAACAAAATGTTGTGTTCCTGTAATAATAATGATTCTTCTGTTTTCTTGATTCTTATTGTTTACTATTAAATTTGTTGTGAATTTTACCTGTGTGGAAATTAACAATGAGTTAAGCAATGGAAACTGAATTATATTCAAGCAGAGTAGCTGATTCACATGCTTTCTTGAATCTGTGGAATTGTATGAGAGAATAACAAATTGGGTCGTTGAAGCAAACTCAGACGGGTTTTAAGCGTATGTATGCATGTATACATGCATTCATTGCATTTGTGCACATGTATTCAGTGCTTATTTGTGTGAGTAATAGAGGCTGTTTTTTTTGTTTGTGTGAGTGAGTGAGAGTTAAGGTTGAGTTTAGCAGTCACATGACTGGGAATGGTGGAGTCTGCTGGACCTGCCTATTATGAGTCAGGAGGCCTGCAGCAGTGCTTTCCTTTTCTGATGCTCTTATGTTCTTGTGTGTACAGGTGCGAATAACAATAAAACATGATTATAGAGGGAGCCTGAATATCGTCCTAGTGTGTCCCAGTGGTACCAGGTCAACCCTTGCTGCACCCAGGGAGGTTGACAAGTAAGCAGATTTACCTCTTAGAATTTCAAATGTTTTGTTTCATTATATTTGTGGAAAGCACTTGGGGTAAGTTGTACATGTCATCCAGTAATGCTTTTTTTCATGAAATCTGCTTATGTAGTATGTTAAAAGTAAATGTAAACTAGAATGAACTTTGATATCTTATTGAAGTCTTTTCTTTCAGCCACTCGATCTATGATACTTAAGATATCAAGTGTTTTTCTGCATGTTATGTATTTTAGAATACATAGGCATCCTAAGTTGATCCTCATTGCTGCTTACTGCAGTTTGAATATGGAAGAACTTGACCTGGTGGATAGGTTCCCTCGCTTTATGTAAATTCACTATTATGCAATATCCTTTTTTTTATTGGTAATCTTGCATATTCCATGTATGTTCGTTTGCATGTAGTAGATATTTTTTGCAAGGGGTGTTAAACTTAGTACAGCTGCCATGGTCTTTGAATGCATCTAGAGTATAAAACAAAGGACACCTGCATGCCTTCCCTATAAACTCAAGTAGGCACAATAATTAAAACTTCCTCTACACTGCAGCATCACATAAAAACTAGCCATGAGCCTGCAGATCACAACATAATAGAAGTACAGACATGTATGTGCAGGGCTCCCGACCAGCAAAATGAGATCATTTATGACGGTACCTTCACAGAATTCAACTTCAATAACAGAAACATAAAGTGGGATAAAATCAACCATGTCCTAAATGAAACAAGCTGGGAAGATATCCTAAAGAACACGGATCACAAATCCTTCCTCCCTCACACCAGTAAACATGCTCTCGTATAAATTGGTAGATTGTAACGAGATAGCATAATGGTTTAACCTTCTGTGGAACATGTTCATAGGGTACGCATCCATTTTCTCTAGTACAGTACAGTGGACCCCCGGTTAACGATATTTTTTCACTCCAGAAGTATGTTCAGGTGCCAGTACTGACCGAATTTGTTCCCATAAGGGATATTGTGAAGTAGATTAGTCCATTTCAGACCCCCAAACATACACGTACAAATGCACTTACATAAATACACTTACATAATTGGTCGCATTCGGAGGTGATCGTTATGCGGGGGTCCACTGTACTAGTATTATTTGATTCCCTTTGATTTTTATAAATATCTTTTCTAGTTCTACCAAGGGTCTGGTGGACTGGCCACTTGGTACTGTACGTTGTTGGGGAGAGGATCCAGTTGGTACCTACCAGATGACAGTAATGCAGACTCGACACCAGCACCTCAATGGCCAACTGGTATCTTGGCAGCTGGTTCTCCACGGCACCTCCATGACACCATCTGAGCTACAGGGGAGAAGAGAGTAAGGATATACCACCTAGTTCAGGTATACAGTCTCTCCTCACTTAGCAACGTACTCATTTACCGATGACTCGGACTTGCAATGGGCTCTCTGACCAGTATGCATACCTAATTTTCTCTATTCTGTTTATTACAACATACAGTACACTACTGTACAAACATTTAAAAATATACTAAAAATGTTATAATTGGTGTAAATGTGGCATTAAAACAGTATCAAAGATGGTTGATACAAACCACTACCATTATAGTATGCGCCTTGTTTAGCGACAAGTTCGTTTACTGATGTCTTAGGAACGGAACTCCGTCGTTAAGTGAGGAGAGGCTATATATCATACTCTGCATTGTAAATGGCTCCAAAAATCTTGTTATGGAATTCAGATGAGTTAGAAGAAATAATTACCCAATTGTATAAAGAGGACACACATACAGCATATGGGAATTTTTTATCTCGGAAACATTTTGCCCACCAGGGGCTTTTTCAGTCTGATACACAGTAGTATATAACATTAAAGGTTGGGTGTACCAAGTCGCCTGATGGTAGTGTTCTGTAAAATTAACTTGGCTAGAACTCTTGATATGCTGAAGCTATCAATTTTCTGCACAATTGTACTGCTAAGGCAGTACAATTTTGTCTAAAAGAGCATCAAAGATCTCGCCAACAAGCAACCTCCAGGACCTGCTGCCCCAGTGTCGACTTCTGGTGTCTTCTCTTTCCCTTTTGGACACTGCAATAAGACGTTTGTGGGGAAGACTGGTTGAAGGCAGTAGATTAGCATCAGGGAACATGAATACAGGTGTAATAGAGATGATCTAATTATGGTAATTCCCTCATGAAGCACAGACACATAGAAGGACATTTATACAGTAGAGTAAAGCCAAGCTGGTCATCAGAGTCTGATTTAAGAAGTCAGTGTGTAGAAGCATCCCTGATAGTGGTAACAAATATGGTAGTGCAGAAAGTAAGTATAGTTATAATATACCTGCACCCTGTCCACCCAGGGGCAAAGCCATCAGGTAAGCAAGAATGGAGGAGCACTTGTCTTTGTTTTTTGCTGAGCCCCTTAGTGATGTGTGATAGTGTTTAGTTATCTTTCTCCATCACCTTGACATGTAATTAATCTGCATTACTATTACTATTGTTACTATTGCTACTACTGTTGCTGTTACTACTTTTACTGCTACTACTATTGTTACTGCTACTATTACTACTACTATTACTACTACTGTACTACTGTTACTACAACTACTACTGCTGGAAATAAATGGTATAAAATACCGACACAATGGAAATATGAACACATATGCAGTATAATGTGATCCTTTATTGACTACGTTTCGCCCACACAGTGGGCTTTTTCAAGTCACAAACAGAACTACCTGGGGTGGAAGGAACGCGAGTATTTATAGTCAGACTATACTCGCGTTCCTTCCACCCCAGGTAGTTCTGTTTGTGACTTGAAAAAGCCCACTGTGTGGGTGAAACGTAGTCAATAAAGGATCACATTATACTGCATATGTGTTCATATTTCCAACTACTACTGCTGTTATTACTACTATTACTACTACTGTACTACTGTTACTACAACTACTACTGCTATTATTACTACTATTACTACTACTGTACTACTGTTACTACAACTACTATTACTACTACTGTACTACTGTTACTACAACTACTACTGCTATTATTACTACTATTACTACTACTGTACTACTGTTACTGCAACTACTACTGCTATTATTACTACTATTACTACTACTGTTACTACAACTACTACTGCTATTATTACTATTACTACTACTGTACTACTGTTACTACAACTACTACTGCTATTATTACTACTATTACTACTACTGTATTACTGTTACTACAACTACTACTGCTATTATTACTACTACTGTACTACTGTTACTACAACTACTACTGCTATTATTACTACTATTACTACTACTGTACTACTGTTACTACAACTACTACTGCTATTACTACTACTATTACTACTACTGTACTACTGTTACTACAACTACTACTATTACTACTACTGTACTACTGTTACTACAACTACTACTACTACAATTACTATTATTATTGCTATTATTATTACTATTATTATTATTACTATTATTATTATTACTATTATTATTATTACTATTATTGTAAAGTAAAAGGACACAAGTGCAACTAATGTGACATTTTTATTGTGGCAACGTTTCACTCTCCAGGAGCTTTGTCAAGCCGATACAAACAGTACATGGACACAGAGGGTATATATAGGCTCAGAGTGAGGTGCAATACTGGTAGTAGTAGTAGTGATACAAGTTGTAGTAGTAGTAGTGATATAAGTTGTAGTAGTAGTAATACAATATGTTAAAACACTTAACTCACACATGAGTAAAAGGATATAAAAGCTATTACTTGGGTAACATAAAAATAGGTTAGACAAATATTTCTATTGAGGCTGGATAGAGAAGGCCTATTTTTATGTTACCCAAGTAATAGTTTTTATATCCTTTTACTCATGTGCGAGTTAGGTGTTCTAACATATTGTATTCCTACTACTACTACTGCAACTTATATCACTACTACTACTACTACTACTACCACTAGTATTGCACCTCACTCTGAGCCTATATATACCCTGTGTGTCCATGTACTGTTTGTAACGGCTTGACAAAGCTCCTGGAGAGTGAAACGTTGCCACAATAAAAATGTCACATTGGTTGCACTTGTGTCCTTTTACTTTACATACTGTCAGTAATTCTACCAACTTTATTACATTACTATTATTATTATTACTACTCTTATTACTACTACTACTACTACTGCTACTGCCGCCGCCGCTGCCATTGTCGCCGCTGCCACTGCTGCCGCCACTGCTGCAACTATTACTATCACTACTGCAATTACTACTGTTACACTACCTCTGCACAGTGTTGTACTAATATTGAATGTTGGTTCTTTGCAGTTGTACAATATTGTAGTTATATTTCATGTACTTAAATTGACCTGAAGAATATGTAAATATAAGAGTTTTCAATTTCTGATAGGTTGGTGGAGAGGGCAGTACGAGGAGAGGTGATTCATGTTAATCGGAGCATGTTGTGTCACCCCCCAGAGCTGAGATTTGAACCTTTTGAGCCTTTACCTGAACGATGGCTAAAGGTAGGGGTCTTGGTAATTTTTACACACTACTTTCAACTTTTCGTTATAAAGTTGGTAGAATTACCGACAATATGTAAAGTAAAAGGACACAAGTGCAACTAATGTGACATTTATTGTGGCAACGTTTCGCAATAAATGTCACAATAAATGTCACATTAGTTGCACTTGTGTCCTTTTACTTTACAACTTTTCGTTATATGCACTTTTGTTTTTAAACAAACTAGCCATCTGCCACTAAGGTAGGGTGGCCCAAAAAATTATTAACACTTTCACCATCACTCACTCCATCACTGTCTTGCCAGAGGGGTGCTGATACTACAGTTCAAACCTGCAAATATTCCCACCCCTCCTTAGAGTACAGGCACTGTACTTGCTACCTCCAGGACTGAAGTCCAGCTAACTGATTTCCCTGAATCCTTTCATAAATGTTACTTTGCTCACATTCCAACAGCACATCAAGTCATAAAAACCGCTTGCCTCCCCTCACTCATATCTAACACACACACACACACACACACACACACACACACACACACACACACACACACACACACACACACACACCAGAGGATGCAATGGGAGTCACAGTGGGAGGTGGAAAGGGAGAGATCTGTGTTTGTCTATGGGCTAGACGAAGCTAAAGAGGAAACTTATGATGAAAGAAAGCAGGAGGAGAAAAAAGCGATTGAAGACATCATGAAGGTGATAGGCGAGGGGGACATGACCCAGGTGGCAAACTTTCGGAGAATCGGGTGGTTCACAAAGAAAAGGAATCGGCCTCTCAAAGTAATTTTCAAGGCAGAATCAACCCGAACCATGATCCTGCAGGAGAAAGCACGGCTGAGGGGCAAGCAGGAGTTCCGGAGTGTGTACCTCGATCGAGACAGCACACAGGACGAAAGGAAGGCGATGAAAGAGAGAGTTCAAAAACGAAAGGAGAAATGGGAGGAAATGAAAAAGGAGAGCAGAATAACCCAGGATCAAATGGAAGGACAAGCACACCCCCCAGAAACACCTGCAGAAAGACTCCAGCCACGACACCCCCAAGGCAACTGAACAATCCAAACCAACCATCACACACCGATCCCTCTGTTCCCACCCCCCGCACCACAGTTACAGTATTAAAACAGAAGTTGAAGGTTTGGTACACAAATGCAGATGGATTAACGAGTAAACCTGAGGAATGGCAAGAAAGAATCAATGAGAAGTCCCCAGACATCATAGCAGTTACAGAAACAGAACTCACGGAGACAATAACAGATGCAATCTTCCCACCAGAATACCAGATCATGAGGAAAGATAGAAGGGGCAGAGGGGGAGGTGGGGTTGCTCTGCTCGTAAAAAACAGATGGAAATTCGAGAAAATGGAAGGCATAGATTAGACTGGAGAAAGAGACTACATAGTAGGTACACTTCAGTCTGGGGAACACAAAGTAGTCATTGCAGTGATGTATAATCCACCACAGAACTGCAGGAGGCCAAGAGAGGAATATGAAGAGAGCAACAGAGCAATGGTGGACACACTTGCTGAAGTGGCAAGAAGAGCTCACTCCAGCAGAGCAAAGTTGCTGGTTATGGGGGATTTCAACCACAGGGAGATTGACTGGGAAAACCTGGACCCACATGGGGGTTCCGAAACATGGAGAGCCAGGATGTTGGACGTGGTGCTGGAAAACCTCATGCACCAACATGTTAAGGACACTACCAGAGTGAGAGGGGAGGATGAACCAGCAAGATTGGACCTTGTGTTCACCCTGGGCAGCTCAGACATTGAGGACATCAAGTATGAGAGTCCCCTAGGAGCTAGCGACCACGTGGTTCTGTGCTTTGAATACATAGTAGAGCTGCAAGTGGAGAGAATAAAAGGAGTTGAATGGGAAAAGCCTGACTATAAAAGAGGGGACTACATAGGGTTGAAGAACTTCTTGCAGGAGGTCCAGTGGGACAGAGAACTGGCAGGAAAACCAGTAAATGAAATGATGGAATATGTAACAACAAAATGCAAGGAGGCAGTGGAAAGGTTTATTCCCAAGGGCAACAGTAACAACGGGAAGACCAGAATGAGCCCCTGGTTTACCCGACGGTGTAAGGAGGCAAAAACAAAGTGCAATAGAGAATGGAAAAAGTACAGAAGGCAGAGAACACACGAAAATAGGGAGATCAGTTGCAGAGCCAGGAATGAGTATGCACAGGTAAGGAGGGGGGCCCAGCGACAGTATGAAAATGACATAGCATCGAGAATCAAGACTGACCCGAAACTGTTGTATAGCCACATCAGGAGGAAGACAACAGTCAAAGACCAGGTGATCAGATTAAGGACAGAAGGTGGAGAACTCACAAGAAATGATCAGGAGGTATGTGAGGAGCTGAACAGGAGATTTAAGGAAGTTTTTACAGTAGAGACAGGAAGGGCTATGGGAAGACAGCACAGAAGGGAACATCAAGAGGGAATATACCACCAAGTGTTGGATGACATACAAACAACCGAGGAGGAGGTGAAGAAGCTCCTAAGTGACCTTGACACCTCAAAGGCGATGGGACCGGACAACATCTCCCCATGGGTCCTTAGAGAAGGAGCAGAGATGCTGTGCGTGCCTCTAACCCCAATCTTCAACACATCCCTTGAAACTGGGCAACTACCTGAGAAATGGAAGGCAGCTAATGTAGTCCTCATATTTAAGAAAGGAAACAGAAACGAGGTGCTAAACTACAGACCTGTGTCTCTGACATGGATTGTGTGCAAAGTCATGGAGAAGATTATCAGGAGGAGAGTGGTCAAACACCTGGAAAGGAACAAGATTATAAATGAAAACCAGCATGGGTTCATGGAAGGCAAATCATGTATCACAAACCTCTTGGAGTTTTATGACAAGGTAACAGAAGTAAGACATGAGAGAGAGGGGTGGGTAGATTGCATTTTCCTAGACTGCAGGAAGGCCTTTGAAACAGTTCCACACAAGAGATTAGTGCAGAAGCTGGAGGATCAGGCGCATGTAACAGGGAGGGCACTGCAATGGATCAGGGAATACCTGACAGGGAGGCAGCAACGAGTCATGGTACGTGAAGAGGTATCACAGTGGGTGCCTGTGACGAGCAGGGTCCCACAGGGGTCAGTTCTAGGACCAGTGCTATTTCTGATATATGTGAACGACATGATGGAAGGAATAGACTCTGAAGTGTCCCTGTTCGCAGATGACGTGAAGTTGATGAGAAGAATTAAATCGGATGAGGATGAGGCAGGACTGCAAAGAGACCTGGACAGGCTGGACATGTGGTCCAGTAACTGGCTTCTCGAATTCAATCCAGCCAAATGCAAAGTCTTGAAGATTGGGGAGGGGCAGAGAAGACCGCAGACAGAGTATAGGCTAGGTGGACAAAGACTACAGACCTCACTCAGGGAGAAAGACCTTGGGGTGACCATAACACCGAGCACATCACCGGAGGCACACATCAACCAAATAACTGCTGCAGCATACGGGCGCCTGGCAAACCTGAGAATAGCGTTCCGATACCTTAATAAGGAATCGTTCAAGACACTGTACACTCTGTATGTTAGGCCCATACTGGAGTATGCAGCACCAGTCTGGAACCCACACCTGGTCAAGCACATCAAGAAGTTAGAGAAAGTACAAAGGTTTGCAACAAGGCTAGTCCCAGAGCTCAGGGGAATGTCGTACGAGGAAAGGTTGAGGGAAATCGGACTGACGACACTGGAGGACAGAAGGGTCAGGGGAGACATGATAACGACATACAAGATACTGTGGGGAATAGACAAGGTGGACAGAGATAGGATGTTCCAGAGAGGGGACACACGGACAAGGGGTCACAACTGAAAGCTGAAGACTCAGACGAGTCACAGGGACGTTAGGAAGTATTTCTTCAGTCATAGAGTTGTCAGGAAGTGGAATAGCCTAGCAAGTGAAGTAGTGGAGGCAGGAACCATACATAGTTTTAAGAAGAGGTATGATACAGCTCAGGAAGCAGAGAGAGAGAGGACCTAGTAGCGATCAGTGAAGAGGCGGGGCCAGGAGCTGAGTCTCGACCCCTGCAACCACAATTAGGTGAGTACAATTAGGCGAGTACACACACACACACACACACACACACACACACACACACACACACACACACACACACACACACACACACACACACACACACACACACACACACACACACACACACACACACACACACACACACACACACACACACACACACGCAGACGCTCTCTCTCGCTCTCTCTCTCTCTCGCTCTCGCTCTCTCTCGCTCTCTCGCTCTCTCGCTCTCTCGCTGGATGTCTAAGCCCCTCACACACAAAACCACCTTAACTCCGTCCCTCCCACCTTTCCTGCAGTATATAAATTTTTGGAAGTTGAAAGAGTAGATAAAGCAACAAACTTTTTATTGGTGGGTTTAATCCAAATTAAACATTGCTGAATGTGGAGATAAATGAAATACAGCCTCTCCTTGCTTATTGACATACTCGTTTACTGATGACTCGAACTTACAATGGGCTCTCTGATCAGTATGCATACATAAATAATGTATATTAGAGCTGATTTACTCTATTCTGTTTATTACAATATGCAGCACACTACTGTATAAACATTTAAAAATATACGGAAAATGTTATAAATGGTGCAAAGGTGATATTAAAACAATATAAAATATGATGGATACAAACCCACTACCATTATAGTGTGCTCCTTGCTTAGCAACAAATTCATTTACTGATGTGGTCTTGGAAATGGAACTCCGTCGTTAAGTGAGGAGAGGCTGTACAAATTTATTTTAGATGATTATCAAATAATATACATTGATATGCAGGAACTGTATTTAAAAATTTGCCTACTTTAAAAACCTAAGGTATTCTAATATTTGTTTAATTTTCAGGTGCTTGTTATTACTGGTTTCTTTTTTATGTTTATGGCAGTATTCAATTCCCTTGAATATATGTTTTGCTATAATGATGAAAAAGGGAAATTTTACAAGAAACTTCAAGATCTCTCAGCTGGCCGAGCAATGCACCAGAGAAGTGTATCCGTTCAGCGAAGTCTCACTGCAGATCACCGTTACGGAAGTATTGAAGGTGGAAGCAACTCTCAGAGCACTGTAGAAACTCGCTTACCAGCAGCAAATTCAAATGAGTTTCTTTCGCTGATGGTGATAGACAGAGAAACCTCACCATCACCCTCTTGTGATGCAGATATATCTAGTCTAGACTGTGATAGCGATGAGGATAATTTATCCTCACATTGTACAAGTGATACAGTTATACCAAAGGACACCGATGTTACTGATTTCACAAATGATGAATTTTTATCTGAAGGTGATGAAGATAAGAGAATTTCAGAAAAATCCGAGTTAATGGATTAGTTTTGTAAGTATTTTTCTACTGTTTGTATCTTTTTCTTTAGGGAAAAAAAAAGTTAAATTGGAGATATGAATGACTTTTTGAAATAGAATGAAGACATGTTCTTGTAAACAAAGTTCCTTGTTAGTATTCTAATATTTATCTGAGATAGGCAAAACTTGTATACTATTATGGTCATTACCAGTAATGTATAAAGCACTATTTATTAATTATTTAATGCTTAAATATTATTTGTACAGTGCACCTCAACTTAATAACCAAGATGCAAACTGGAGAAATCGTGTAGCAAATTTTACATTGACTAAACCACATTTTCCCATACACACCCATTTATATCCAGTGATACATTCTGGGACAATAATAATCATTTTTTAATTATTCTTTTTCGTTAACATTGCAATTAGAAATAGTATGCTTAGAAGAGTTTGGTCTTAAGGAGAGGCTGGGTACAATGTCCACAGAGTAGTTTCAAAAGTCAAGAGAAGAGGATTGCAGTAGCAAAAAAAAATTCACATTTCTTGATTTATTTTGTCAAAAAAAAAAAAAAAGTATACTACACTACACCAAACTATTATGTGCATAAAATGCAGTTGGGAAAACATTTTTATTAAATTCAAAATTCAGTGATAACCCTTGTACAATACAGTTAACACAGATAAGTAAGACCCATGTGCAACAGTTAGGTAACTATATTCTGAAATGTTTTGTCTACACAGTAGGCTTCTTTGGTCGAGTACAGAGGAGGCAGCAGGAGCAGAAAAGATGTAAAGAAGATGTAACACATGCAAAATTGGAAAAAATAAGTCTAAGAAACCTAATTTTACCATAAAAAAAAGTATACCACACACACCAAATGCTTCATACAAGATAGAAATGCATTTAGTGAAAAACAATATAAAATTAAAAATCACTCTTGCCTGACATGAGAAGTTGTTTGAATTAAAATAGCTTATTCTATGAGAAATTCCCTAGGCTTATTTTTGGGTCAGTATTTTAAGCGATACAAAACAACCACAGGAGGATTTGAATGATAGCTCTAGGCCTTTCGTGTTGCATTCAACACATCAGGAGCTTTCATTGTTGCAAAAATGAGTAGAAAGTGCAATCAGATCCATTTAGGGAAACTACTTTATCCATTCAACTTCCCCGTATTGTAGTTCTAGACTTAAGAGAGGGTGGATTCCAATTGCTCACAAAGATGCTGTTTTTTGTTGGGTCCCTGGTCATGTTGACGTACAGGGCAATGAACAGGCAGACACTGCTGCGTGGTCAGCAGTACATGACTTTCCAGTTTCATATAGAGGTGTTCCATTCACAGACTATTTCGCTGAAATTGCTACCCACCTTCGCACCCATTGGTAACAACGTTGGTCTGATCTGCTCGATAAAAAACTTCATTCTATTAAACCGAGTATAGGTTTCTAGCCGTCTTCTTGTCATCAATGTCAAGGTTGGGAGACTACTCTCTCCCGTCTTCACATTGGCCACACTCGTCTTACTCACGGGTATCTCATGGAGAGGTGCCGTGTTCCTCTGTGAGAATTGTCAATTTCCAGTATCTGTTAGCCACATTCTGTTGGACTGTCCACTCTATCAATGGACATGCAACGTTGTCTCCACTCCGCTGCCCTTTCTTTACCTTCCCTTCTTGCTGATGGACCCTCCTTTAATCCTGACTCTCTCATTGACTTTTTGACAGCGATCGATTTACTACATAAGCTCTGACGATGATGCCTCTAGCACTCTCCTCTGTCCTTTCTAACTTCCTCTCTACCTACTCTCTATCCCTGCACTATCCACTGCCCCACTGCACTCCATACCCTAATAATCATCCCTCTTCCTCTTGCAACCCATTTCCCCTGCATCCTTCCCTGCCCTGCTGCGCTGTATAACCCTTGCGGTTTAGCGCTTCTTTTTGATTATAATTAATTATAATCCAGTTGCTCATTAGTAGGAATAATGACTGGACTATCAAAAATTCATAAACTAAACTAAGAAAGCTATGGCAAAAGTCATAAAAGTAAGAAAGGTCTTAGAAACCTATAATATATTAGAAGCACATTCAAACCCTCCATTATTTCAGTGATGGAATGTTTAAATTATATATAGCATATGCAGTATGCCAAAGGACCAGGCTGTGTGTGACAAAATTCACATAGACAATGTTACTCTAACGGGAGAAAGGGGCTAGTAACGCCCTTCTTCTGTATAAATTACTAAATGCAAAAAGGAGAAAAACTCTTTACTTCTTTTTCAAATCATTGCCTGGGTGGGATACAACTGGTATATGAAAAAAAAATTATTCTTTAGTTGTGTGATATGGCTCTGTGCCTATCGTCATGCTTCGAGAAATATCATCTTGAAACATTGTACTATAATATTCCTTGCACTTGTTGGGAGAAAACAATCATTAGAAATATGGCAGAATATTTATTGGAACAAATTTAAGAGTGAATAATGAATTTGTGGGTTTAGTGTGTTGTTTCTCTGCCTGTTTCTAGCACTAAAGCAAACTGAAGAACATCTACCATTATAGTGTTGAGTATTGAAAACAAAAACACTTAGAAAAATATATGTACATAATTAAGTTAACAAAATTAAAAATTACTTGCTAGAATCAGCATCTCCTGAAGAGGATCCCAGAAGCAGGTCGAAATATGCAGATCAATCAACCTCCTGTGTTTCTGTCTTCATGTAGGTTATTATTGAGCATCTTAATATTTTGTTGCACTGCTTATTAAAATTAACTGCAGCTAACACTGCATATATAAATGTTGATATTTAATATTTAGCAGAGGGAGAGGCAGGTCATGTATTTGCTGGAGTGTGTACCAAGTTCCTGCTACTTAATATTTTATCACCTGGATCTAGCATAAAGGGGGTTTTCTCTTCTACATTATACTCTTATACTGTTATGTGTTGTAACTAAACTTTAAGCCTGCCCAGCTGTTGAGGGTTTCAAGGGTTATTGCCCTGCTTAGGCTCAATTCCAGACCTGTCCTGGCTGATAGCCTGACCAGTCAGGCTCTTAGTCAGTGGTGGCACCAACAAGGGCTTGGGGGGCATTCAGTCCTCAAAAATTCCCTCAGTCCCCTCACCTCCAATAAAATATTAATAATAACACTACTTCAAAACAAGTCTCTTAGCCCCATCCCCCTTACAACCAGATAACCATCCTTAAGCCCTGGCATAGAAATTCTGGTGCTACCTCTGAGTTTGATTCTAGAAGTACACAGTCCAACATAAGCACCACAGTCTAGCTAATCAAGACCTGCCTGGAAAAATATGCCAAGTCTCTGCTTTTGAGACTGTAATTTTGACTTGCAGATTATAATGCTATATGGGAGATTCTAAAGAAAAATTGCAAAGGTAGTGGATGAGTTTGAGAATGTGTGTAAAGGTAGAAAGTTGAAAGTGAACATAGAAAAGAGTAAGGTGATGAGGGTATCAAATGATTTAGATAAAGAAAAATTGGATATCAAATTGGGGAGGAGGAGTATGGAAGAAGTGAATGTTTCAGATACTTGGGAGTTGACGTGTCGGCGGATGGATTTATGAAGGATGAGGTTAATCATAGAATTGATGAGGGAAAAAAGGTGAGTGGTGCGTTGAGGTATATGTGGAGTCAAAAAACGTTATCTATGGAGGCAAAGAAGGGAATGAATGAAAGTATGGTAGTACCAACACTCTTATATGGATGTGAAGCTTGGGTGGTAAATGCAGCAGTGAGGAGACGGTTGGAGGCAGTGGAGATGTCCTGTCTAAGGGCAATGTGTGGTGTAAATATTATGCAGAAAATTCGGAGTGTGGAAATTAGGAGGTGTGGAGTTAATAAAAGCATTAGTCAGAGGGCAGAAGAGGGGTTGTTGAGGTGGTTTGGTCATTTAGAGAGAATGGATCAAAGTAGAATGACATGGAAAGCATATAAATCTATAGGGGAAGGAAAGAGGGGTAGGGGTCGTCCTCGAAAGGGTTGGAAAGAGGGGGTAAAGGAGGTTTTGTGGGCGAGGGGCTTGGACTTCCAGCAAGCGTGCATGAGCGTGTTAGATAGGAGTGAATGGAGACGAATGGTACTTGGGACCTGACGATCTGTTGGAGTGTGAGCAGGGTAATATTTAGTGAAGGGATTCAGGGAAACCGGTTTTTTCATATAGTCGGACTTGAGTCCTGGAAATGGGAAGTACAATGCCTGCACTTTAAAGGAGGGGTTTGGGATATTGGCAGTTTGGAGGGATATGTTGTGTATCTTTATACGTATATGCTTCTAAACTGTTGTATTCTGAGCACCTCTGCAAAAGCAGTGATAATGTGTGAGTGTGGTGAAAATGTTGAATGATGATGAAAGTATTTTCTCTTTGGGGATTTTCTTTCTTTTTTGGGTCACCCTGCCTCGGTGGGAGACGACCGACTTGTTAAAAAAAAAAAAAATATATATAGTTCACAGTCAGTATGTAATGAAGTTATCTTTACACCATGTTGGAACGAACAATTATTAATGTAGTATTTAAAAATTTAAAATGATCTTTGATTAATATCCAGTGGCCAGTTGAATGATAGTTTATATTTATATTTATGTGGGATAAGTACATGCTTCTCTATGGAGAAGTGAAGAAGAATCCTTCCGTAAGCCATGCGTGTTATAAGAAGCAACTAAAATTACAGAGCAAAGGGTTAGTAACTCCTTCTCCCATATGTTTAGTTCAAAGTAATTCTAATCTATCATATGTTAAAAACTTTTTGCCAGGAGTCAGGAAACCTGAGATAATTATCCTCTTCTCTTGACAATCATGTATGATTTTGTTGTGGATATTCCTGATATAAGGGAAATGATAACATCTGTTTTAGTGTTGATAACAGGGGAATGATAACATCTGTTTTAGTGTTGATAACAGGGGAATGATAACATCTGTTTTAGTGTTAATAACAGGGGAATGATAACATCTGTTTTAGTGTTAATAACAGGGGAATGATAACATCTGTTTTAGTGTTAATAACAGGGGAATGATAACATCTGTTTTAGTGTTAATAACAGTAGCCTAATGGGAAAATTTGATAGAGCTTTATGATTTATGGATATTATATTTTGCAAGATGAAACTTATTAATTTTTGGCACAGCAGTCCATAATTAAAATTAAAGCTTTGATGTTACATTGTACATAAATGTACAGAGTAGTTCTTGTCCCAAAATTTTGTTTTGCTCTCTGCTTGAGATATTAAAGACAATCTTTATGATATTATGTTCTAGACTGTGTACCATTTAAAGGAAATATAGCTAATACTTTTATAAATAATAACTGAAAAGAAACTGACATGATATTAGCCGGATTATACTAACATGAACTAACATGATACTAACATGATGCAAGTTGGCTTTATTGACTTGCCATAATGAATATTTTAACAATATAGAAAAGCAAACTAAGTATGAAAAACAAGATGCACAGTGTGGTAGTACAGTGGAATAGGTTACAAAAGGAAGTTAATGCAACAGTCTTGGAAATGAAAAAAAATATAGATTAACAGCTGAAGACAGAATACAGTGAACATAACTGTACTCCTGTAACTAAAGTTACCACATAATTAGTCTTTTAATTGTTTAAGCTTTAATAGATTGGAGACTCATTCACTGAGCTTAAGTACCCCATTTTGTCCTGTACTTTTTTAATTTCAAGTACCGTATTTTCTGGTGCACTTTTTATCTCACAAAAAGTCTTGGAAAATCACCCTGTGCCTTATGTGCTCAAGGTCAGGAATAAAGGGTAGGCTTTGAGTTATGCTTTAGCAGTTGTTTACTAATCATGCATTACAACTGCTTTGAAACTTCATTTTATGTGTCTTATATTCTCATGCACCCATATGCCGGAAAATACAGTATATTGGCAGTTAATTTTGTAAAGTCAGTAACTCTGCTGTATCTCTGATAGGAAATGTTAGCCTAGCTCAAGGCCTCGATGTGTTAAGTGTGATCTCTCTTGTGCACGCTGGTGAGCTAATCAGAACTCAATAGTAAAAAATACAAATAACCATTTACAAAGTCACAGTGTGACTTTGTAAATGGTCCAAGTCGGACCGAAACATCGTCATAAGCTCCCCTCTCCTGCGTGCGGGTTGTGTATTGTTCCAGTCACGGTATTGTGCCTTTTTGTTATTTATCCTCAAAAGTAAACTTAGTACATACAGTGGAACCTCGGTACTCGAACAGCTTCATACTCAAACAATTTGGTATTCGAACGCTTTGTTCGGCACTTGCTCGGCACTCGACCACATAAACACCACCTGCCAGAACTTTGCTATAAACTATTTTGTGTTTCTTTGCATTTTTTGGTGTTTTTTTTTTTATATTTGTATAAATAAGTCACCATGGGACCTAAGAGGGATAGTGATAAGAGCCAGCAAAAAAGAAAATTGGTTGGGAAAAATTTGTTCTGTACTCGAACAGATCGGCACTCGAACAGCTTTCTGGAACCAATTAAGTTCGAGTGCTGAGGTTCCACTGTACATGTATATCTTTTGCTGAATTAAATTCACAATAAACATTGTTTAAATCTGGGGTAGGCAGCAAATAGAAATTTGACTTCAGTTTAAAAATGTTCATAAATTTAAAAATGCCACAGATGACTTGTACAGTTCACAATTTATTAACATTTGCTATGATAAGATGATGAAGTTTTTAATATAATGTCACCTGTATCTTGATTATTGATTATTATTTATTAATAATTAATAATAATTATTAATATTAGTTATTATTTATTAATTATTCATGGGGAAAGTGGTAAACCCATAATCATACAGAACCTAAAGATAATCAAGTTTGATCCAAACAAGGGAAAGTCAACTCCAATTCCTTTTGGATTAAGAGCCTTCACCATAAAAGCACTTGTAAAACCATACTTTTTCTGCCCAAGTAAAACTTTAACAGAATAAAATTTGTATTGTTCATCTTTGGAATTCTTTCACTGTACTAATCACATGCAAATGAATAATTGTACATTTGAATGGGGAATTGTGCTGAGTAATACACCTGTGCAACAAATGCTGATAATGGAGTTTGTGTGACAGTTAACTGCACAAAAATAAATATATTTTAAGATTGCAGTATGCTTGGGAGGTATTAAGATGTAGCTAGTTTGGTAGCTTAAATCTAGTCATGTCCATTTCATTAGGCTCAAAAATTGCAAAGGTTGATTTTGTTTTAGCTTGTATGACAGTGTTGTACAGTGAATTTTGTTTTAAGACATTGTACTGCATGTGTGTGCATGCTCATAAGCTGTTGTATTGCAGCCTCATCGGTACAGAAAGTCTCTTAACTTACAAATGCCCCAAGTCTAACACACATATGCACTTGAACTTTGTGTAGAAAGGAGTTTGGTTATAGGTAATACATATTTTAAGAAAAAGAGGATAAATATATACAAGATATGATGTAGGACGTAATGAGAGTAGTTGGCTGTACTACATATTGGTAGATAAAAGACTGTTGGGTGGACTTCAAGATGTACATGTTTATAGAGGGGCCACACATATATATATATATATATATATATATATATATATATATATATATATATATATATATATATATATATATATATATATATATATATATATATATATATATATATATATTTATTTATTTATTTATTTATTTATTTATTTATTTATTTATTTATTCAACACTTTCACCTCACTTACACACAATCACTGTTTTTGCAGAGGTGCTCAGAACACAACAGTTTAGAAGCATATACGTATAAAGATACACAACATATCCCTCCAAACTCCTAATATCCTGAACCCCTCCTTTAGAGTGCAGGCATTGTACTTCCCATTTCCAGGACTCGAGTCCGGCTATATAAAAATAACCGGTTTCCCTGAATCCCTTCACTAAATATTACCCTGCTCATATATATCATCGCTTTTTAGTTGTAGCTACAGTGAGAGTAAAATGTAGATGGGATACAAGGAAAATGGAAGCAGCAAATAAGAGAGGTGAAGGTTTATAAGCTAGAGGAGGAGGCAGTTAGGATAAAACATAAATAATTATTGGAGGATAGATGGGCTAGTGAGAGTATAGGCAGTAGGGTTGAAGATGTATGGGGCAAGTTTAAGAAGGTACTGTTAGAGTGTTCAGCAGAAGTTTGTGATTACAGGACAGTGGGTGTAGGAGGGATGAAGAGCGATTGATGGAATGATGATGTAGAGAGATTAGTAAGAGAGAAAAAGTTAGCATTTGAGAGGCTTTTACAAAGTAGAAGTGATGCAAGGAGGGAGGAGTATATGGAGAGGTTAAGAGAGTAATGAAGCAATGTAAAAAGAGAGCAAATGAGAGAGTGGGTGAGAAGTTATCAACAAGTTTTGCTGAAAATAAGAAAAAGTTTTGGAATGAGATTAATAAGATGAGAAAGCCTAGGGAACAAACAGATTTGACAGTTAAAAGTAGGAAAGGAGAGTTATTAAATGGAGAGATAGAGGTATCAGGAAGATGGAGGGAATATTTTGAGGAATTGTTAAATGTTGATGAAGATAGGGAAGCTGTGATTTCATGTAAAGGGCAAGGAGGAATAACATCTTGTAGGAGTGAGGAGGAGTGAGTTGCGAGTGTGGGGAAAGTTCGTGAGGTGGTGGGTAGAATGAAAGGGGGTAAGACAGCTGGGGTTGATGGGATAAAGATAGAAATGTTAAAAGCAGGTGGAGATATAGTTCTGGAGTGGTTAGTGCTTTTATATAATAAATGTATGGAAGTGGGTAAGGTACCTAGAGACTGGCAGAGAGCATGCATAGTTCCTTTGTATAAAGGCAAAGGGGACAAAAAGAGTGCAAAAATTATAGGGTAAAAGTCTGTTGAGTATACCTGGTAAAGTGTATGGTAGAGTTATTATTGAAAGAATTAAGAGTAAGACCGAGAGTAGGATAGCAGATGAACAAGGAGGCTGTAGAAAGGGTAGGGGGTGTGTAGAGCAAGTGTTTACAGTGAAACATATAGGGGAACAGTATCTAGACAAAGATAAAGAGGTTTTTGTGGCATTTATGGATTTGGAAAAGGTGTATGACAGGGTGGATAGGGGGGCAATGTGGCAGATGTTGCAAATGCATGGAAGAGGAGATAGGTTATTGAAAGCAGTGAAAAGTTCTTACAAGAATAGTGAGGCACAGGTTAGAGTATGTGGGAGAGAGGGAGGTTATTTCTCAGTAAAAGTAGGCCTTAGACAAGGATGTGTGATGTCACCATGGTTGTTCAATATATTTATAGATGGGGGTTTAAGAGAAGCGAATGCTCGGGTGTTGGCAAGAGTTGTGGAGTTAAAAGATAAAGAATCTAACACAAAGTGGGAGTTGTCACAGTTGCTCTTTGCTGATGACACTGTGCTTTTGGGAGATTTTGAATAGAAGTTGCAGAGGTTGGTGGATGAGTTTGGTAGGGTATGTAAAAGAAGAAAATTAAAAGTGAATATAGGGAAGGGTAAGCGAATACATATAATGCAGAGTACTCATAGTTTCGAAATTTGGAGGAGGTGCAAGATTACCAAAACATTATCCAGAGGGCTGAGGAGGGGTTGTTGAAGTGGTTCGGACATGTAAAGAGGGTGGAACAAAATAGAATGACTTCGAGAGTGCATAAATCTGTAGTGGAGGGGAGGCGGGGTAGAGGTCAGCCTGAGAAAGGTCTTAGGGAGGGGGTAAAGGAGGTTTTGCATGCGAGGGGCTTAGACTTCCAGCAAGCATGCATGAGCATGTTAGATAGGAGCAAATGGAGACAAATGGTTTTTAGGATTTGACGTGCTGTTGGAGTGTGAGCAGGGTAATATTTATTAAGGGATTTAGGGAAACCGGCAGGCTGGACTTGAGTCCTGGAGATGGGAAGTACAGTGCTTGCACTCTGAAGGAGGGGTGTTAATGTTGCAGTTTTATAACTGTGGTGTAAGCACACCTCTTGCAAGAAAGTGATGGAGTGAATGATGGTGAAAGTTTTTCTTTTTTGGTCCACCCTGCTTTGATGGGAAACTGCTGGTGTGTTAATAAAAAATAAAACTTAGGAACCTATTAGTGTTGCAGTATACCCTTGTCAAACCTACTACAGTAAAGGTCCAACAAAACAGGCTCTCATAAAGCGGATATCATTTAAAACAAAAAATCTGGCTGGACAAAGGCTCATTGTGTACATTTAATGGGGTGTCTGATTAAAGTAGCCATGAAACAGACCAAATCCACTATGTCAAATGGCTATCTTGTCCAATTGTGCATTTGATAAAATGGACAAACTCCACTTAATCACGAGGTTGTATGGTCCGAGGGCCATCCTGGACACATCCACTTTCATTGTTCCTGGGCAGCAAGGCCAGCCAGCGACTGCCTACATCAATGTGTTATTGTCTGCATGTTTGCTAACACCATCATTTTATCTCCA
Organism: Cherax quadricarinatus; assembly: GCF_038502225.1. Classification (NCBI taxonomy): domain Eukaryota; kingdom Metazoa; phylum Arthropoda; class Malacostraca; order Decapoda; family Parastacidae; genus Cherax; species Cherax quadricarinatus. The sequence goes on from NC_091368.1 coordinate 7,568,603, forward strand.
ATTTACCCCTTGATTTACTGTGTTTTTAATCATTTTATTAAAGTACTGTATACAGTTTTTAACAATGCCCTCTAAAGCAAGTGAGGGTGCCAAGAAGTGTGTAATCTTAATTGTTAAGCAGAAATTTGAATTAATAAGGAAGCTGGAGGCTGGCATTTCAATGGCCTGGGTGTGTGAGGAGTATGGTGTAGCAAAACAAACAGAAAACTGGAAAGAGGCAAGAAATATTACTGATATTATTGTGCTATATTCTGTTGTATTGTATTTTGCTGTACTTTTAACCCATTAACTTTTCAGGTTCACTCACAAGTAATACTGTACTGTACCCTAGTTTATTCTTAGTATCTCCAATAGTACATCAATACAGTGACTGAATATATTTTATTGGAGGTTTATCCATGTGTGATAGTTGATTGATTAAGTGGATTACATACATACGCTGAATTGAAGCATTCAATATAACAGAATTTTCAGTAAATCGGACACCCCTCCCCCCATTACTCTGTTTTATTGGACTTTACTGTATTGTTTTCTATACAAACAATCTGTTTGAAGGTTGAAAAATGAAGAATGCAACTCATTTTTAAATTAGAGATCTCCTGTATCCTTATGTTCTATCAAATTTACCAGGCCCAGAATGTTTAAATCTGCTTACAGGTGTTGAGTGCATACAGAAGTTGTGTTTACAGTGTTGAGTTAGCAAAGTGTATGTTAGTACTGACATACATGTACTATTTACACAACTGGCATTATCATGTTTTAAGTACTAAGTTTAGCATTAAATTCAAATATGAGTGTAATAAATACTGGTCAACTCGTGTGGACACGGTAAATTAAAAGAAAGAGTGGGTGATCGACTGGTCACCATACATAGTGCTCATTTCAGTTGTTTTATTGCCTCAAGAAAGATGTTTTAGCATAAAATATTTAAATTGTGCAGACAATGTTTTGAGTGTTAAGAGCACATGTTTTTTGTAAGTATTGTACCTGTATAAGGTTTGCAGCATTATTCTAATGAGGGACAAGTGTGATACATGGTCAAATTTATGCAGCATTTTCTTGCAACTAAAATGTTTTTTTATTATATTCTTTAGCAGTTATGTTAATCAAAATAAATTATTTATCTACACATTCAACTGAATGGTTCTGGAGAAATTGTAAGGCTCTCCATTTTCAGATGTAAGATATTTATATTGTCATAAATCAAACAGCAGTCCTGGATGTGTGTTTTGAGTGTGGATAAATCTATTTAAGTGACCTAGTCTAATGCTTGGTTGAACTTTTTGACATCTGAAGATTTACCTTTCCCAAGAAAACTGAAATATAATTATGCAAATTTATGACATTCCATTTTTTTTAATCAAAACCTAATATATCAGCTTAATTTAGGAAATTTACAATTATTTTACAGACAGTATAAATTTGTGCACTGGTTCTGAGGGCACACACATGTTGTAGGCATACAACAGTAAAGTCGTCACTTATTTCCTAACCTTAATTTGCTTAAATTTTAATGGGTGAGGTTGTTGCAGTTCAGGTCATTTGAACTCTGATGTCTATGCACCTTTGGCAAGACAGCTATTGAATGAATAATGGCCAATGTTTCTTTACTTGGAACACCCCGAAGTTCTAAATACTGCTTACTTGGTAGAGCGGAGGAGAGACATGATAATGTATACGTGAAAAGTACTCGAGGGCCTAGTCCCAAATTTGCATACTTCCATAATATACTGGAGTAAGATATGGGAGAAGTGTAGAATAAACCCAGTGAAATGAAGGGGTCATGGGTAGGACAGGAGAACCTTGTATCAGTATCTTTGATACCAGAATTTTTAAAATCCTACCGGAAGATATTGGAAGCACTACTGAAATAAGTGCAAAGGTCTTAGAGGAAACTTGACACATACCTTGCAAAGTGTCAGTTGAACATGTGGGCCAGTGGGCCATCAGAAGCAACAGCCTGATCAACCAGGCAAGCACCAAATAAGCCTGGCCCAGGACTGAGCTGCACAGGAAAATTAATGAAATTCATTAAAGGTATATCATAGGTACCTTACTTTGGTGGGAAGTGTGTCAGTAGAATGTGTATTTGTGTAGTATGTAGCTTAGTGTATAAGCTATGTGCACCCACAGCCGTTAAACTGTTGACAGTTTGAGTATGAGGGGTCAAGTCTTGACCCCAGCTTCTAACACTGTGAGTGCTCACACACCCACAGTTAGTTGTGGCTTGGATATCAACAGTACCAGATGTGGGCCAAATAGGTTACCAAAATCTCCCTAATAAACCACTTGCAGAGCAGACACAGTTATCTATACACCTTCACTCATCATTCCAACTCATCATCGAACCCCTCATGACAAGTGTCTAATGTGGAAAAATAAACATTAATTGACTTAACTTATTTATTTGCATAACTACATTTTACTGCTTATTTATTTATTATTATTAAAGATTAGCCGGTATTTTCCCGGCCCGGGCCTTTTCCAAGTGGTGGCCCGGCCTTGGCTCCCTCTTTAGGGAGTGTCTGAGACCTAAGTCTCCCATGGGAGGAGGCACAAGTACCTCCTCATCTTTGGGACCAACTGTCCCCAGGCCTAGCCACAAGCTAGGCCTCTCTGGTCTGCCATCCCCGCCCAAAGGGGGCAAATGGGAATGACAGTCTTATGAGTTAAAAGCTCGGGCTCAGGCACCTACCCTACCCTAGAAGGGTTAGGCATGGTGTCGATCACTGCTTTCCTTAGAAGGAAATCTTCATTTCTTTTTTTTTTTTCAAAATTTAGTCTAGTGTTTTTATATACTATTCTGGTGGTGTGCAGAGTTTGCCAGCCTTGCAGTACTGTTTCTGTAGCTGCAGCTCTAATTTTTATCATTTTGTTTACTCAGGAAATGTATTGGTCTTTTAAAATCATATGTGAAAATAAAATTCCTATTGATGTTTAGCTATTCAAAAGTTTCATTAAGCAATTTTTTGTCAGAAAATCACATGACTGTTTTAGCTTTTTTTTTTATTTTTTATTGTTTTAGCTTTTTAATTTAAGCTTTTTATTTATGCAGTTATTGAGTAAAGTTATTTATTTACAAAATACTGTATGTAACTTTCATCAAAATATAAAGTTTATAGAAAATTCTGTTTGCTTTTATTTATCAACTTTTGCATAATTAATCTATGATGACTGCAAGACAGTTATGCTACATTATATGCAACCATGAAGTAAAAAGTCCATGGCATTCATCCTTTGAATGATGACTCCCACTGAATAGTTTCCATAATAAATCTGGACAATTTTATGAAGGGATTTAAGGAAACTGGTTAGCCAGACTTGAGTCCTGGAGGTGGGAAGTACAGTCACTGCACTTTGATGGAGGGGTGGAGATATGATGCAGTTTTTCAACTAGTATCGGAAAGCTTTCAGCAAGACAGTGATGGCTTGAGTAATGATGAAAGTGTTTCTTCTTTTTCGGGTCACCCTGACTCGATGGGAAATGGCCAGCGTGTTTAAAAAAAAATTGTTCGGCAAATTTAGGTAGACAGATATAGTATGTTAGCAGTCAATGGTGTGTTGTCAAGTTGTGGGACTTAAAAGTCTGCAGCTGGAGTGCATTTCTTCATATTAAATTTTGAAATCGCATCAGGCATCCTTTTCATTTCTGAAGTGTTAAAATTGGGATCTGCTTTACCTGGAGTTTACCTGGAGAGAGTTCCGGGGGTCAACGCCCCCGCGGCCCGGTCTGTGACCAGGCCTCCTGGTGGATCAGAGCCTGATCAACCAGGCTGTTGCTGCTGGCTGCACGCAAACCAACGTACGAGCCACAGCCCGGCTGATCAGGAACTGACTTTAGGTGCTTGTCCAGTGCCAGCTTGAAGACTGCCAGGGGTCTGTTGGTAATCCCCCTTATGTATGCTGGGAGGCAGTTGAACAGTCTCGGGCCCCTGACACTTATTGTATGGTCTCTTAACGTGCTAGTGACACCCCTGCTTTTCATTGGGGGGATGGTGCATCGTCTGCCAAGTCTTTTGCTTTCGTAGTGGGTGATTTTCGTATGCAAGTTCGGTACTAGTCCCTCTAGGATTTTCCAGGTGTATATAATCATGTATCTCTCCCTCCTGCGTTCCAGGGAATACAGGTTTAGGAACCTCAAGCACTCCCAGTAATTGAGGTGTTTTATCTCCGTTATGCGCGCCGTGAAAGTTCTCTGTACATTTTCTAGGTTGGCAATTTCACCTGCCTTAAAAGGTGCTGTTAGTGTGCAGCAATATTCCAGCCTAGATAGAACAAGTGACCTGAAGAGTGTCATCATGGGCTTGGCCTCCCTAGTTTTGAAGATTCTCATTATCCATCCTGTCATTTTTCTAGCAGATGCGATTGATACAATGTTATGGTGCTTGAAGGTGAGATCCTCCGACATGATCACTCCCAGGTCTTTGACGTTGGTGTTTCGCTCTATTTTGATGGCATGAACTGACAGTCGAATTCAAATTTTTATTTCTTTTTATGCGGTACAAAGATTCTATAGTTTACATGTAATAGAGAAACTAAATCAGACAAATAGAGAAACTAAAACCTAACAAATCCCCAGGCCCGGATGAACTGTTTGCAAGGGTGTTAAAGGAATGTAAAGAGGAACTTAGCATACCTTTGGCTAATCTTTTTAACATATCACTACAAACTGGCATAGTGCCTGATAAGTGGAAAATGCCAAATGTAATACCTATTTTCAAGGTAGGTGACAGGTCCTTGGCTTCGAACTTTAGACCAATACGCCTTACCTCCATAGTGGGAAAATTTATGGAATCAATAATTGCTGAAGCAATTCGTAGCCATCTTGATATGCACAGATTGATTAATGAATCTCAACACGGTTTTACAAAGGAGCGTTCCTGTCTTACGAATTTACTAACATTTTTCACTAAGGTGTTTGGGGAGGTAGATCATGGTAATGAATATGATATTGTGTATATGGACCTCAGTAAGGCTTTCGACAGAGTTCCACATAAGAGGCTATTGAGGAAACTTAAGGCACACAGAATAGGAGGAGAAATTTTTTCCTGGGTAGAGGCATGGCTGAGAAATAGGCAGGAGAGAGTTTGCATAAATGGGGAGAACTCAGAATGTGGGCACGTCACAAGCGGTGTTCCTCAGGGGTCAGTGTTGGGCCCGTTGTTGTTCACAATTTACATAAACGACATAGATGAGGGAATAAATAGCGACATAAGCAAATTTGCTGATGACACCAAAATAGGCCGTCCAATTCATTCTAATGAGGACACTAGAGCACTTCAGGATGATTTTAATAGACTGATGCAATGGTTGGAGAAGTGGCAGATGCAGTTTAATATTGACAAATGCAAAGTTCTAAATGTTGGACAGTTAAATAACCATGCCACATATAAACTAAATAATGTAGATCTTAATACTACTGATTGCAAAAAGGATTTAGGAGTTCTGGTTAGCAGTAATCTAAAACCAAGACAACAGTGCATTAGTGTTCGCAATAAAGCTAACAGAATTCTTGGCTTCGTATCTAGAAGTATAAATAATAGAAGTCCTCAGGTTGTTCTTCAACTCTATATATCCTTGGTTATGCCTCATTTAGACTACGCTGCTCAGTTCTGGTCACCGTATTACAGAATGGATATAAATGCTCTGGAAAACGTACAGAGGAGGATGACAAAGATGATCTCATGTATCAGAAATCTTCCCTATGAGGATAGACTGAGGGTCCTGAATCTGCACTCTCTCGAAAGGCGTAGAATTAGGGGGGATATGATCGAGGTGTATATATGGAAAACAGGAATAAATAAAGGGGATGTAAATAGCGTGCTGAAAATTTCCAACCAAGACAAGACTCGCAGCAATGGTTTCAAGTTGGAAAAATTCAGATTCAGGAAGGATATAGGAAAGCACAGGTTTGGTAATAGAGTTGTGGATGAGTGGAACAAACTCCCGAGTGCAGTTATTCAGGCTAAAACGTTGTGTAGTTTTAAAAATAGGTTAGATAAATACATGAGTGGGTGTGAGTTGGACCTGACTAGCTTGTGCTGCTGGGTCTGGTGCCATTCTCCTTCCTTGAGTGGAGGTGACCAGACTGGGTGGGCATTGGGCTAATCCGGGGAGGGGGACATGGACCTGCTCTGCATGGGTCAGTAGGCCTGTTGCAGTGTTCCTTCTTTCTTATGTTCTTATGTACAAAAGAAAGCCACTAGTATACAGTGCATTTTATGCATACTAATCCTAGTACTTGAAGATTACTTGCAGCACTGTATGGCCCTTGTGGCTTTAGCACTTGGTTTTGATTATAATACTAATAATTAAAGACTACTTAAGAATTAGACTATTAATTCATATAATTAAGGTTACCCCAGCATAATGCACTAGTGACAAAATGACACCAAAATTTTTGCTGCTATTGATACCAACAATTTATCCAACATCCCCTGATAATACTTAAGCATACCCCCTACATTTTACCTGTGGGTGAAATGCAGCATAAGGTTTTTTCCTGCTTTGTCCCCTCGGAGGGTACCTTGATGCTCTGTGAGGGGCTCTTGATCTAAGGAACTAGACTTCTCCCCTTTCTTGGATAATACTTCTATCCCATTCCCCAGGTACTATATAAGCCCCATGGGTTTAGTACTCCCAATGAATAAAACAAATTTGCTGTTTTGTATCTTTGTATGACCACTTCTGCCAATCTACTGAATAGGATTTAAAAACTTTGAAACTGTGATCTATGTAATATGAAGCATGTGTAGTCATATAATTATTTTTCATTGTAAGAAGCCAATGCAGCTTTAATTATTGTAATTATTTGTCGGACTCCACTGAACATTGTTTTATCGTTAGAAAGGAATATTTTACATTACTTCATATAGTTGTTGTACACAGTACAGTATGGAATACAATCTCAAAAAATGCTTTCTTATTGCAATTAAAGAAATATAAAAAAATAAAAACACGAAAACATTTGTCGTAGCTATGTTGTAATCTCCATGAAGAAAGTCTATTCATTTAGTTGATGCAAAAAGTGGAAACAACCTCAATATTTCAAATATTAACAATGAGGTGTTTTGCCCACAAGAGTCTGACAATATACTGCATCTGTTGTGGACAGAGGAGCTGAGAAGACTGAAAGGAGAGTCGTCAGACAAGCACAGTATCTGGTAAGTCACATAGGCAACAATTAGGGATCTTTATTCCGAAACGTTTCGCCTACACAGCAGGCTTCTTCAGTCGAGTACAGAAAGTAGGCAGAAGCAGTAGAGAAGTGAAGATGATGTAATCAGTCCATCACCCTTGAATATTCAAGCACAGTGTCTGTCTACTGAGGCTCACAGGACCCTATGTCTAGCTCTTATACAATGTCGTGCTGTATAATCCTCCGGGTTTAGCGCTTCCCCCTTGATTATAATAATAATAATATACAATGTCATATTGACTACACTTGCTCTGCATGATACTCTGCCTTGACAAAAAAAAAAAAAAGTAGACTGCAAATCGTCCAGAACAAAATGATAAGATTCATCCTGGACCTGAATTACAACAATTGGATATGCTAAATGTTGAAGACAGAGTAAATCAAGTTAAATCAAGTTTATAAAATTGTTCACAGTGTGCAGAATATCTTGCTGCCAATTTTATCAAGGCTGGGAACTGAAGCAATCATAGTGTGTACTAGAGGGAGAGAACACAACTTTGTAGTACCCACAGTCAGTGGCCAGGCTTCAAACACCTTTTATTGTATAGCAATAAAGGAATGGAACAGACTGCCTGCACATGTCAAAGCCAGTCATAGTATGAACCAGTTCAAGAAGAGAGGCAAAAGGTGCATAATGAATGTAGAGACAACCCTCAAGGAAGGTTCCTTGATGTTGGCGAGGGGCTCTTGATCTAGGGAATTGGATCTGTGCTCCGGTTCCCTGAGTTAAGCCTGAATTCCTTCCACATCCCCCCCCACAGGCGCTGCATAATCCTACAGGTTTAGCGCTCCTTGATTATAATAATAATAATAATAATAATAATGTAGCGACAAAGTGGGGAGAATTATTTTTTCAAGTCTCTAAGTCTATCTTCATACGGGAGATTCCTTATGCAGCAAATCATTTTAGTCAAACTTCTCTATGTTCTCCAGGGAATTTATATCCACCCTGTAGTAAGGAGACCAAAACTATGTAGTATAATCTAAGTGAGACCTTATTAGTGATGTATAGAGCTGTAAAATAACTTTTGGACTTCTGTTAGTTATACTTCTTGAAATAAAAACACAAGAAAGGAAAAACACTGTAGTTGGCCTGTTTGTTCATACTAGGCAGCAGAGGCGTCGTTAGGGTTTGTGTCACCCAGGGTGGCATCTTTGGTGTCACCCAGCAGCGCTGTATAGCCCTTGTGGCTTAGCGCTTTTTTTTGATTATAATAATAATAATAATTTGGTGTCACCCAGGGCGGAATCTTTGGTGTCACCCAGGGTGGCATCTTTGGTGTCACCCGGGGTGGCATCTTTGGTGTCACCCAGGGTGGCATCTTTGGTATCACCCAGGGTGGCATCTTTGGTGTCACCCAGGGTGGCATCTTTGGTGTCACCCGGGGTGGAATCTTTGGTGTCACCCGGGGTGGCATCTTTGGTGTCACCTGGGGTGGCATCTTTGGTGTCACCTGGGGTGGCATCTTTGGTGTCACCCGGGGTGGAATCTTTGGTGTCACCCGGGGTGGAATCTTTGGTGTCACCTGGGGTGGAATCTTTGGTGTCACCCAGGGTGGCATCTTTGGTGTCACCCAGGGTGGCATCTTTGGTGTCACCCGGGGTGGAATCTTTGGTATCACCCAGGGTGGCATCTTTGGTGTCACCCAGGGTGGCATCTTTGGTGTCACCCGGGGTGGAATCTTTGGTGTCACCCAGGGTGGCATCTTTGGTGTCACCCAGGGTGGCATCTTTGGTGTCACCCAGGGTGGCATCTTTGGTATCACCCAGGGTGGCATCTTTGGTGTCACCCAGGGTGGCATCTTTGGTGTCACCCGGGGTGGAATCTTTGGTGTCACCTGGGGTGGCATCTTTGGTGTCACCCAGGGTGGCATCTTTGGTGTCACCCGGGGTGGAATCTTTGGTGTCACCCGGGGTGGAATCTTTGGTGTCACCCGGGGTGGCATCTTTGGTGTCACCCAGGGTGGCATCTTTGGTATCACCCAGGGTGGCATCTTTGGTGTCACCCAGGGTGGCATCTTTGGTATCACCCAGGGTGGCATCTTTGGTGTCACCCGGGGTGGCATCTTTGGTGTCACCCAGGGTGGCATCTTTGGTATCACCCAGGGTGGCATCTTTGGTGTCACCCAGGGTGGCATCTTTGGTGTCACCCGGGGTGGAATCTTTGGTGTCACCCGGGGTGGCATCTTTGGTGTCACCTGGGGTGGCATCTTTGGTGTCACCTGGGGTGGCATCTTTGGTGTCACCCAGGGTGGCATCTTTGGTGTCACCCAGGGTGGCATCTTTGGTGTCACCCAGGGTGGCATCTTTGGTGTCACCCGGGGTGGCATCTTTGGTGTCACCCAGGGTGGCATCTTTGGTGTCACCCGGGGTGGCATCTTTGGTATCACCCAGGGTGGCATCTTTGGTGTCACCCGGGGTGGCATCTTTGGTGTCACCTGGGGTGGCATCTTTGGTGTCACCTGGGGTGGCATCTTTGGTGTCACCCAGGGTGGCATCTTTGGTGTCACCCAGGGTGGCATCTTTGGTGTCACCCAGGGTGGCATCTTTGGTGTCACCCGGGGTGGCATCTTTGGTGTCACCCAGGGTGGCATCTTTGGTGTCACCCGGGGTGGCATCTTTGGTGTCACCCGGGGTGGCATCTTTGGTGTCACCCAGGGTGGCATCTTTGGTGTCACCTGGGGTGGCATCTTTGGTGTCACCCAGGGTGGCATCTTTGGTGTCACCCGGGGTGGAATCTTTGGTGTCACCCGGGGTGGCATCTTTGGTGTCACCTGGGGTGGCATCTTTGGTGTCACCCGGGGTGGCATCTTTGGTGTCACCTGGGGTGGCATCTTTGGTGTCACCCGGGGTGGCATCTTTGGTGTCACCTGGGGTGGCATCTTTGGTGTCACCCGGGGTGGCATCTTTGGTGTCACCTGGGGTGGCATCTTTGGTGTCACCCGGGGTGGCATCTTTGGTGTCACCCAGGGCGGAATCTTTGGTGTCACCCAGGGCGGAATCTTTGGTGTCACCCGGGGTGGCATCTTTGGTGTCACCCAGGGCGGAATCTTTGGTGTCACCCGGGGTGGCATCTTTGGTGTCACCCGGGGTGGCATCTTTGGTATCACCCAGGGTGGCATCTTTGGTGTCACCCAGGGCGGAATCTTTGGCGTCACCCAGGGTGGCATCTTTGGTGTCACCCAGGGCGGAATCTTTGGTGTCACCCAGGGTGGCATCTTTGGTGTCACCCAGGGCGGCATCTTTGGTGTCACCCAGGGCGGAATCTTTGGTGTCACCCAGGGTGGCATCTTTGGTGTCACCCAGGGCGGAATCTTTGGTGTCACCCGGGGTGGCATCTTTGGTGTCACCCAGGGCGGAATCTTTGGTGTCACCCGGGGTGGCATCTTTGGTGTCACCCAGGGCGGAATCTTTGGTGTCACCCGGGGTGGCATCTTTGGTGTCACCCGGGGTGGCATCTTTGGTATCACCCAGGGTGGCATCTTTGATGTCACCCGGGGTGGCATCTTTGGTATCACCCAGGGTGGCATCTTTGGTGTCACCCAGGGTGGCATCTTTGGTGTCACCCGGGGTGGCATCTTTGGTGTCACCCAGGGTGGCATCTTTGGTGTCACCTGGGGTGGAATCTTTGGTGTCACCCGGGGCAGCATCTTTGGTATCACCCGGGGTGGCATCTTTGGTGTCACCCAGGGTGGCATCTTTGGTGTCACCCGGGGTGGCATCTTTGGTGTCACCCAGGGTGGCATCTTTGGTGTCACCTGGGGTGGAATCTTTGGTGTCACCTGGGGTGGAATCTTTGGTGTCACCCAGGGTGGCATCTTTGGTGTCACCTGGGGTGGAATCTTTGGTGTCACCTGGGGTGGAATCTTTGGTGTCACCCGGGGCAGCATCTTTGGTATCACCCGGGGTGGCATCTTTGGTGTCACCTGGGGTGGAATCTTTGGTGTCACCTGGGGTGGCATCTTTGGTGTCAACCGGGGTGGCATCTTTGGTGTCACCCAGGGTGTATCAAAGATTGACAGTTTAATTGTAACTGATTCTCTGTCATCCATAAATGCTCTCAACTCATTAAGCATAAATTGTTGCATGCTTGTCAGAAGCCAGACACAGGTATGGTAAGATTGTGGACAGTGGAGTCAGAGTGCACATGCTGTGGATTCCATCTCACATTGGTCTTCAGATGCATGATAGAACTGATAAATTGGCTAAGCTGTATGCTTTCAAAGAGGGAGTAGATTACAATCTTGGCTTGTCAGGTAGTAGTTTGAGAACAATAATACGAAAAGAACTTCAACTGAATTTTATGGACTTAAGGCTCAGGGAGATTGACACCAGTGAGTCCATCTATCATCATTCTATCATGCAGGAGGAGCCACATGTCTATGGTGCATCCAACAAAATAAGCAGACTCTTGGATGTCACTACTGCCCGGCTCCGGCTGGGTTACAAGTATCTTTGGCAGGTTAAATCACCACCACCAGATGTAGACCAAACGAAATGTAAACTTTGCCAGATGGACTATTGTCACACCCTGCGTCATTATGTACTGGAGTGCGATAAAATTAATGAATTTAGAAACAACTCGCTCAGAAATGTTCAAGAAATGGCAAAGTACTTTATCCACAGTGGTATATTGCAGACCATTCTGGAGAAATACCCTGACTTTGCTAGCTGTAAATAAAGCATTACCACATAGGGAGGCCAAGCCCATGATGACACTCTTCAGGTCACTTGTTCTATCTAGGCTGGAATATTGCTGCACACTAACAGCACCTTTCAAGGCAGGTGAAATTGCCGACCTAGAAAATGTACAGAGAACTTTCACGGCGCGCATAACGGAGATAAAACACTTCAATTATTGGGAGCGCTTGAAGTTCCTAAACCTGTATTCCCTGGAACGCAGGAGGGAGAGATACATGATTATATACACCTGGAAAATCCTAGAGGGACTAGTACCGAACTTGCACACGAAAATCACTCACTACGAAAGCAAAAGACTTGGCAGACGATGCTTCATCCCCCCAATGAAAAGCAGGGGTGTCACTAGCACGTTAAGAGACCATATAATAAGTGTCAGGGGCCCGAGACTGTTCAACTGCCTCCCAGCACACATAAGGGGGATTACCAACAGACCCCTGGCAGTCTTCAAGCTGGCACTGGACAAGCACCTAAAGTCAGTTCCGGATCAGCCGGGCTGTGGCTCGTACGTTGGTTTGCGTGCAGCCAGCAGCAACAGCCTGGTTGATCAGGCTCTGATCCACCAGGAGGCCTGGTCACAGACCGGGCCGCGGGGGCGTTGACCCCCGGAACTCTCTCCAGGTAAACTCCAGGTAAACATGTGTGCGTGTGTGTGTGTGTGTGCACTCACCTAGTTGAGATTGCAGGGGTCGAGTCTAAGCTCCTGTGTACTCACCTATTTGTACTCACCTATTTGTGGTTGCAGGGGTCGACTCACAGCTCCTGGCCCCGCCTCTTCGCTGATTGCTACTAGGTCCTCTCTCTCCCTGCTCCATGAGCTCTATCATACCTCGCCTTAAAACTATAGACTGTTCCCGTGTGTGTGTGTGTGTGTGTGTGTGTGTGTGTGTACTCACCTATTTGTACTCACCTATTTGTGGTTGCAGGGGTCGAGTCCTAGCTCCTGGCCCCGCCTCTTCACCGGTTGCTACTAGGCCCTCTCTCTCCCCGCTCCATGAGCTTTATCAAACCTCGTCTTAAAACTGTGTATGGTTCCTGCCTCCACTACGTCATTTTCTAGGCTATTCCACTGCCTTACAACTCTATGACTGAAGAAATACTTCCTACTATCTCTCTGACTCATTTGTGTCTTCAACTTCCAATTGTGGCCTCTTGTTTCTGTGTCCCCTCCCTGGAACATCCTGTCCGTGTGTGTGTGTGTGTGTTTGTGTGTGCGTGTGTATGTGTATGAGTGTATATGAGTGTGTGTGTGTGTGTATGAGTGTGTGTGCGTGTGTATGAGTTTGTGTGTGTGTGTGTGTGTGTGTGTGTGTGTGTGTGTGTGTGTGTGTGTGTGTGTGTGTGTGTGTACTCACCTAGTTGTACTCACCTAGTTGAGGTTGCGGGGGTCGAGTCCGAGCTCCTGGCCCCGCCTCTTCACTGATCGCTACTAGGTCACTCTCCCTGAGCCGTGAGCTTTATCATACCTCTGCTTAAAGCTATGTATGGATCCTGCCTCCACTACATCGCTTCCCAAACTATTCCACTTACTGACTACTCTGTGGCTGAAGAAATACTTCCTAACATCCCTGTGATTCATCTGTGTCTTCAGCTTCCAACTGTGTCCCCTTGTTACTGTGTCCAATCTCTGGAACATCCTGTCTTTGTCCACCTTGTCAATTCCACTCAGTATTTTGTATGTCGTTATCATGTCCCCCCTATCTCTCCTGTCCTCCAGTGTCGTCAGGTTGATTTCCCTTAACCTCTCCTCGTAGGACATACCTCTTAGCTCTGGGACTAGTCTTGTTGCAAACCTTTGCGCTTTCTCTAGTTTCTTCACGTGCTTGGCTAGGTGTGGGTTCCAAACTGGTGCCGCATACTCCAATATGGGCCTAACGTACACGGTGTACAGGGTCCTGAATGATTCCTTATTAAGATGTCGGAATGCTGTTCTGAGGTTTGCCAGGCGCCCATATGCTGCAGCAGTTATTTGGTTGATGTGCGCTTCAGGAGATGTGCCTGGTGTTATACTCACCCCAAGATCTTTTTCCTTGAGTGAGGTTTGTAGTCTCTGGCCCCCTAGACTGTACTCCGTCTGCGGTCTTCTTTGCCCTTCCCCAACTTCATGACTTTGCACTTGGTGGGATTGAACTCCAGGAGCCAATTGCTGGACCAGGTCTGCAGCCTGTCCAGATCCCTTTGTAGTTCTGCCTGGTCTTCGATCGAGTGAATTCTTCTCATCAACTTCACGTCATCTGCAAACAGGGACACCTGTGTGTGTTTATGTGTGTGTGTGTGTGTGTGTGTGTGTGTGTGTGTGTGTGTGTGTGTGTGTGTGTGTGTGTGTGTGTGTGTGTGTGTGTGTCTCAACAATCAATATTTGCACCAATAACTCATTACAGTTGTGACCGGGTGTGGAAGTGTGAATTACTCATTACTCTATAATTTGTTCATGATTGTAGCCATGTATAAACGTAAGTAACCATTCTTACAGAATTCATTACCTTTGTAACTTGTGAGTTCATTACCTTGTACCTAGTTCAGCTATCACAACTTTGGGGGCCCAGTCCCTGGACCCATTACGTACCTCTGTAATCTGTAAATACCATTGTAACTTGTCATGATTGTGACTAGACCTACCTGGAGCTCATTACCTTTGTAAATTGTGAATTCATTACCTCTGTAACTTGCTCAGCTATCAAAACTTTGGAGTCCAGTCCCTGGACCAATTATGTACCTCTGTAACCATTTGACTACCGCCCACAGGATGGGTATGGGGTGCATAATAAACATATTAAACTAAAACTAACTAATCAATCACCCACAGTTAAGTAACCCTTCTAGTTATAGCAGACTGATACTGGCCAGTTAGGTATGTTGTAAAAGGATAGGTTATGGGTGATCCAGCTACATCAAGTGACCACCAGAGAATATCTGGTAAGTGGAGAGATTATGTACAAGTGTTTTTCCTTGATGGATATATCCATGTGTAACCTACCCCCCCCTTCATTCAGTTAAACTAATATAATCTATACAGTCCACAATTAATTAGTAGCACCGTACTTGTGGGTGCTATCCAATCCATACTGGTCTCGGATAGATATGGATAAGATTGTGAGGTTGAAGGAACCACCTGCCGTGACCAGGGGTGGTTAAGTTTTCTCACATGTCTACACGGGGTGACTACGGTAAATAATATGGTTGTCTCCCAATGAGTTTACTTGCAAGCATGTAATGTTGAGTTACATAAAGGTATTCACCCTAGAAAATTTTCCATAATATTATAATCAGTCAAGATTATAACGTTAAAAATTAAAACAGCTAAGTAACTTTTTTTTTTTTTTTTTTATTCGCCGGTATTCTCCCGGCCCGGGTCTTTTCCAAGTAGTGGTGACCCGGCCTTGGCTCCCTATCTGGGGAGTGTCTCGAGACTTAAGTCTCCCATGGGAGGAGGTACAGTACCTCCTCATCTTTGGGACCAAGTGTCCCCAGGCCTAGCCACATTCCCCGCCCTCACGGGGCTCGTAGGGAGAAGCTAGGCTTCTGGTCTGCCATCTACCCCGCCTCAAATGGGCTCGTGGGGATGGCAGTCTTGTGAGTTGCAGGTGGTAGCAAGCTCAGGCTTTTTTATTAGCTAAGTAACTTACCTGTGTGAACCATTATTCCACCACTTACAAAAAAAAAGAAAAAATATTAAGTAAATTTATGCCAAAATTTACATTTTTTGCTTACTAATTCGGTTGATAACATCAAATAAAAACGAAATTAACCTAAAGAAAAATCGTATAACAATAAAAAAGGTCATACCAAATTATTGACAGATTTGTATAGTGTTTTCCGAGATATTAAAATTTTTTTTTCGATTTTTCTTAACCAAATTCGCCAAATTGGTACCCTGACCTAGAATTTATATATTAATTTTGTAAAACAAGTCACCCAGTTTTGGGCGACATCTTTTAATTTTTTTTAATTAATATGACTTAGTCAATCATTGATAGTGCCAGACTGCTGGCAAAGCCAGTCATTGTGTTAAGAGTGACAGGTACTGGTGTTATCAGTAAGTTGATTCAGGTATACATAAATACAGTTATATAGATAATCATACATAGCCCCTCAGGGAAGCTTCCTTGATGTTGGTGAGGGGCTCTTGATTTAGGGAATTGGATCTGTGCTCCAGTTCCCCGAATTAAGCCTGAATGCCTTCCACATCCCCCCCAGGCGCTGTATACTCCTCCGGGTTTAGCGCTTCCTCCTTGATAGGGGCTCTGGTGGCCTGGTGGTTAACGCTCTCGCTTCACACGGCGAGGGTCTGAGTTCGATTCCCAGCCAGGGTAGAAACATTGGGCGTGTTTCTTTCCACCTGTTGTCTATGTTCCCCATCAGTAAAATGGGTACCTGGGTGTTAGTGGACTGGTGTGGGTCGCATCCTGGGACACTGACCTAATTTGCCCGAAATGTAGAGCATAACAAAGGAGTTTCTATATAGTAGTATGTCATTGATGTCAGCTAGGACTGTATACCTTGTACATGTACTTGTAGTAAATAAAAATATTATTATTATTGATTATAATAATAATAATAATCCCAGTGGAATTAAGTCACTTTGACATTTTTGGGTTATCCTAGGTAAGTTTATTTAGACACATTTACACGTAAGTACAGTTATCATTTCATAGTGTAAATTACCTAGAATAACCCAAAAGTCAGATAAAGTGACTTATTTCCATTGTATGATAATTGTATTTATTGTAACCACTTAAATAAGCTTACTTTCCAGGTGTCACACATGCGGGTTTATTAAAATTGAAATGTTTATTTCTCGGTAAAGATTACAATGTGTGGTTTACATATTATACAATATTAATTACAATATGTGGTTTACATACAAAATATTAATTACAAAGAAGGCCACTGGCATGCCTAGGTATTTCGGACTTTTTACTATTATGTACTTTAATTACCTTCCATGACCACTACTGGGTAATTTATTTCTGCTGAATGATCGGATTTTGTACTTAATGAAATACTGTATACTTTTTTCAAGATAGTATCTTATTATCTTCTAGAACCACTTTTAGGTAAATTAATACTTTTCAGAGACCACTGATTAAGTTATTGGTCTACACCCCTCAAGGGACGTTCCTTGATGCTGATGAGGTGCTCTTGATCTAGGGAAATGGATCTGTGCTCCAGTTCTTTGAATTGAGTCTGAATACCTTCTATCATCCCCACAGGTGCTGTATAATCCCTACGGGTTTAGCGCTCCCCCATAATTATAATATTGCTCTACATAACTGGGAGCTTTCTATAAAGTAAGTTAATGCCATTCTTTAATGAACTGTAAATCATACTTTGTATAAATCAAGTTATCATTTATCAATTATTACTTCTCAAGAATAAAGAGTAAAGAATAAAGATTTTATTTCTTTGCAAAGGTTACACTGTATAGCCCTTGTGGCTTAGCGCTTCTTTATTATTATAATAATAATGCAAAGGTTACAATGTGTAATTTTGATTTCTTAAGTACAAAGAAATTCACTATCATGCCAGGGCAATTGTTACATTTTGTGACTGCTTTGGGGTCAGTTATTACATCCTGTGACTACTTTGGGGTCAATTATTATATCCTGTGACTACTTTGGGGTCAGTTATTATATCCTGTGTACTTTGGGGTCAATTATTACATCCTGTGACTACTTTGGGGTCAATTATTACATCCTGTGACTACTTTGGGGTAAATTATTACATCCTGTGACTACTTTGGGGTCAATTATTACATCCTGTGACTACTTTGGGATAAATTATTACATCCTGTGACTACTTTGGGGTCAATTATTACATCCTGTGACTACTTTGGGGTCAATTATTACATCCTGTGACTACTTTGGGGTCAATTATTACATCCTGTGACTACTTTGGGGTCAATTATTACATCCTGTGACTACTTTGGGGTCAATTATTACATCCTGTGACTACTTTGGGGTCAATTATTACATCCTGTGACTGCTTTGGGGTCAATTATTACATCCTGTGACTACTTTGGGGTCAATTATTACATCCTGTGACTACTTTGGGGTCAATTATTACATCCTGTGACTACTGTGGAAGAAAAGGTAAGATAGCATTGCAGAAGTAAAATTTAAAACTGTTGAGCCTACCATTGTATTAATTAATTTAAATTACATTATTTGTATGGCATAAAGAAATCAACATTATTACTAATTATTATTACTTATTATAAAATTAATATTACTTATCATTATTTATTATTATTATTATTATTATTATTATTATTATTATTATTATTATTATTATTATTATTATTATTATTATTATTATTATTATTATTGTTACTGTGTACTACTATTACTACACATTTTTAATGATCACTATACTCATGTTCTGTAAAACCCTTGTTATCTACAATTCTAGTCATAGGTTTAGGTATTTAAGCAAATCTTTTAGTGGCACTGTAATTACTTACACATATAAATATCTTATTATTTTTAATATAAGAATGAAATGAGTTCATTGGTGTCCCTAACAAATTGTTTGGAAGACTTGGTGGTGAAAGCTCTGGTTGACTCATTATTGTATGCAAGATTTGTAGGTTAGGTCATCATTGTCTCTCAGTAAGGACTGCAAACAATATTAAATTTTAAAGATTCTTTATTTTAGCATGGTACAATGAGCATTTCAGGCAAACTTAAGCCTGTCTTAAGACTAAATTGTGAGGTGCTGTACAAGAATTAATAAAAAAAGTGCTTTGATGACTTAACCTAGGACATTTATACAAATCTTCAACCTAGGATATTCATACAAAACTTCAGCCTAGGATATTCATACAAATCTTCAGCCTAGGATATTCATACAAATCTTCAACCTAGGATACAGTGGACCCCCGCATAACGATTACCTCCGAATGCGACCAATTATGTAAGTGTATTTATGTAAGTGCGTTTGTACGTGTATGTTTGGGGGTCTGAAATGGACTAAGCTACTTCACAATATTCCTTATGGGAATAAATTCAGTCAGTACTGGCACCTGAACATATTTATGGAGTGAAAAAATATCGTTAACCGGGGGTTTACCTGGAGTTTACCTGGAGAGAGTTCCGGGGGTCAATGCCCCCGCGGCCCGGTCTGTGACCAGGCCTCCTGGTGGATCAGAGCCTGATCAACCAGGCTGTTGCTGCTGGCTGCACGCAAACCAACGTACGAGCCACAGCCCGGCTGATCAGGAACTGACTTTAGGTGCTTGTCCAGTGCCAGCTTGAAGACTGCCAGGGGTCTGTTGGTAATCCCCCTTATGTGTGCTGGGAGGCAGTTGAACAGTCTCGGGCCCCTGACACTTATTGTATGGTCTCTTAACGTGCTAGTGACACCCCTGCTTTTCATTGGGGGGATGGTGCATCGTCTGCCAAGTCTTTTGCTTTCGTAGTGAGTGATTTTCGTGTGCAAGTTCGGTACTAGTCTCTCTAGGATTTTCCAGGTGTATATAATCATGTATCTCTCCCTCCTGCGTTCCAGGGAATACAGGTTTAGGAACCTCAAGCGCTCCCAGTAATTGAGGTGTTTTATCTCCGTTATGCGCGCCGTGAAAGTTCTCTGTACATTTTCTAGGTCGGCAATTTCACCTGCCTTGAAAGGTGCTGTTAGTGTGCAGCAATATTCCAGCCTAGATAGAACAAGTGACCTGAAGAGTGTCATCATGGGCTTGGCCTCCCTAGTTTTGAAGGTTCTCATTATCCATCCTATCATTTTTCTAGCAGATGCGATTGATACAATGTTATGGTCCTTGAAGGTGAGATCCTCCGACATAATCACTCCCAGGTCTTTGACGTTGGTGTTTCGCTCTATTTTGTGGCCAGAATTTGTTTTGTACTCTGATGAAGATTTAATTTTCTCATGTTTACCATATCTGAGTAATTGAAATTTCTCATCGTTGAACTTCATATTGTTTTCTGCAGCCCACTGAAAGATTTGGTTGATGTCCGCCTGGAGCCTTGCAGTGTCTGCAATGGAAGACACTGTCATGCAGATTCGGGTGTCATCTGCAAAGGAAGACACGGTGCTGTGGCTGACATCCCTGTCTATGTCGGATATGAGGATGAGGAACAAGATGGGAGCGAGTACTGTGCCTTGTGGAACAGAGCTTTTCACCGTAGCTGCCTCGGACTTTACTCTGTTGACGACTACTCTCTGTGTTCTGTTAGTGAGGAAATTATAGATCCATCGACCGACTTTTCCTGTTATTCCTTTAGCACGCATTTTGTGCGCTATTACGCCATGGTCACACTTGTCGAAGGCTTTTGCAAAGTCTGTATATATTACATCTGCATTCTTTTTGTCTTCTAGTGCATTTAGGACCTTGTCGTAGTGATCCAATAGTTGAGACAGACAGGAGCGACCTGTTCTAAACCCATGTTGCCCTGGGTTGTGTAACTGATGGGTTTCTAGATGGGTGGTGATCTTGCTTCTTAGGACCCTTTCAAAGATTTTTATGATATGGGATGTTAGTGCTATTGGTCTGTAGTTCTTTGCTGTTGCTTTACTGCCCCCTTTGTGGAGTGGGGCTATGTCTGTTGTTTTTAGTAACTGTGGGACGACCCCCGTGTCCATGCTCCCTCTCCATAGGATGGAAAAGGCTCGTGATAGGGGCTTCTTGCAGTTCTTGATGAACACAGAGTTCCATGAGTCTGGCCCTGGGGCAGAGTGCATGGGCATGTCATTTATCGCCTGTTCGAAGTCATTTGGCGTCAGGATAACATCGGATAGCCTTGTGTTAATCAAATTTTGTGGCTCTCTCATAAAAAATTCATTTTGATCTTCGACTCTCAGTCTGGTTAGCGGCTTGCTAAAAACTGAGTCATATTGGGACTTGAGTAGCTCACTCATTTCCTTGTTGTCATCTGTGTAGGACCCATCTTGTTTAAGTAGGGGCCCAATGCTGGACGTTGTTCTCGATTTTGATTTGGCATAGGAGAAGAAATACTTTGGGTTTCTTTCGATTTCATTTTGGCTTTTAGTTCTTCCCACGATTCCTGACTCCTAAAGGATTCTTTTAGCTGAAGTTCGATGCTTGCTATTTCTCTGACCAGTGTCTCCCTACGCATTTCAGATATATTGACCTCTTTTAGCCGCTCTGTTATTCTTTTCCGTCGCCTGTAAAGGGAGCGCCTGTCTCTTTCTATTTTACATCTACTCCTCCTTTTTCTTAGAGGAATGAGCCTTGTGCATACATCGAGTGCCACCGAGTTAATCTGTTCTTGGCATAAGTTGGGGTCTGTGTTGCTTAGTATATCTTCCCAGCTTATATCGGTTAGGACTTGGTTTACTTGGTCCCACTTTATGTTTTTGTTATTGAAGTTGAATTTGGTGAATGCTCCCTCGTGACTAGTCTCATTATGTCGGTCTGGGGCTCCACGCATACATGTCTGAACCTCAATTATGTTGTGATCTGAGTATATTGTTTTTGATATGGTGACATTTCTTATCAGATCATCATTGTTAGTGAAGATGAGGTCTAGTGTATTCTCCAGTCTAGAAGGCTCTATTATTTGCTGGTTTAAATTGAATTTTGTGCAGAGATTTAAAAGCTCGTGTGAGTGTGAGTTTTCATCAGAGCTGCCTCCTGGTGTTATTACTGCAACAATATTATTTGCTATATTCCTCCATTTTAGGTGCCTTAAGTTGAAATCCCCCAGGAGCAAGATGTTGGGTGCAGGAGCTGGAAGATTTTCCAGACAGTGGTCAATTTTTAACAGCTGTTCCTGGAATTGCTGGGATGTTGCATCTGGAGGCTTGTAGACTACCATAATGACTAGGTTTTGGTTCTCGACCTTTACTGCTAAAACTTCCACTACATCATTTGAGGCATTAAGCAGTTCTGTGCAAACAAGTGACTCTGCAATGTACAGGCCAACCCCCCCCCCTTTTGCCTGTTCACTCTGTCACATCTGTATAGGTTGTAACCTGAGATCCATATTTCATTGTCCAAGTGATCCTTTATGTGGGTCTCAGTGAAAGCCGCGAACATTGCCTTTGCCTCTGCAAGCAGTCCACGGATGAAAGGTATTTTGTTGTTTGTTGCTGGCTTTAGACCCTGTATATTTGCAAAGAAGAATGTTATCGGACTGGTGGTATTGTTGGTACTGGGGGGGGATTTTTTTTCCGGCATTAGTATCTGTATCTGTTGGTTTGGAGTGGAGGCCATCGACTGTGGTTCCACTCCAGGAATGACTGGATTTGGTGTACGATTTCTGCCATTTCCTGCCAGTTTTTTTTCCTTCCTGGCACTAAAAAACCTCTCCCTCTTGAGTGGCTGTGGCTACCCAGGTTTTCCCATGGCCTGGATGTTTTGTATCTTTTTGTCCCCTTTAGATGGTATGCCTGGCAATTTAAGTTATAGCACAGTCTTTCCTGTACTGAAGAGGTACACAGTTCAGGGTGAAAAAGCTTACGGGAAGGGAGTTTGCATTTTCTTGTTGTCATATGGGCATGGCATTTTCTAGGGTGGTCATAGTTGCATGTCCCATCTGTTTTTCCAGATTTCCCATGCCAGCAGATACCAAGTGCATAGTATGTGCACAGGCTTGGTTTCCGTTTGCCTTGGGTTTCTGTGACTGTATTCCCTGTTGGTGCATGTTTCCCTGTCTTACTTCTATCCTCCCTAGCACCAACAATGGAGCTCCCACCAGTTGTTTTTGGTAATATATCCTCACTATTGCTAGTGGAGTCCTCTTGTTTGCTATTTCCTGTGGTATTTCTAGTTTGCAATATTGGTTTTATCTTATCTTTGACTACACTTGTTTCCCTACTATGGCTCCTGTCCCCTATGAGGTCATTTATATGTATTCCTTCCTGCGTATAATTCCCGACTACCTGGACAAAATCTCCAGCTTCACCATTACTGTGTCCCAGGACAGCATCTCCAGCTTCACCATTACTGTCTCCCAGGACAGCACCTCCAGCTTCACCATTACTGTCTCCCAGGACAGCACCTCCAGCTTCACCATTACTGTCTCCCAGGACAGCACTATCAGCCCCACATTTACTGACTACCAGGACATCACCTCCATCCTTACAGTTTGTGACTACATGGCCAGTATCAAGGGCAGTACCATTCAGCCCAGACTTTTTATGTTCCCATCTTTTGTAGAAAGCTTCCAGGTTTTCTATGAAAGCAGCTTTGATGTTATCCTCTTTTAATACCCTTGTGATTTTAGTCCACAGATTTTCCTCATTTGGGCATACCCAAAAACACTTCCCTGTTTTAACACTGCTTGTAGCTAGTTCTTGGATATCTGCACAAGGGGCGTGACACCAATTTCCACAAAAATGACAATTTATCCATGTGGAAGCCCGTTTGTTTGACTGGCCACAGACTACACACAGCTTCATAATGATTTGAATGGTTGATTTACTGCAATTCTACTAGCAACCTCTTGAATATTCTATTAATAACCTCCTTAAATGAAGCTCTAGCTATTTGTATTTCTGTTTCTAACTGTTTTTTTTTATTGGACAGCTTACCGTCACGTTCCTGATTTATATTTAATGTTTGTGTTTATAAGGCGCCTACAACCCCATCCGTTTACAGTCTGCTTTATTGTCCAACGAAACCGTTTGAAACCAGTCAAGGGTCCACTGGATTTATACAAATTCTTAACCTAGGATACATAAGGGGGATTACCAATAGACCCCTGGCTGTCTTTAAGCAGGCACTGGATAAGCACCTAAAGTCGGTACCTGACCAGCTGGGCTGTGGCTCGTGCGTTGGATTGCGTGCAGCCAGCAGTAACAGCCTGGTTGATCAGACTCTGATCCACCAGAAGGCCTAGTCACAGACTGGGTCGCAGGGGCATTGACCCCCAGAAATCTCTCCAGGTAAAACTCCATGTAAACTCCAGGATATTCATACAAATCCTTATAGTGTACTACTGTATTCATATTAAGTGTGTCCTCACCTTTCACACTGAGGGACTGGGATTAGTCCCCAGAATGGGTAGAAAGTTGGGCACATGTCCTTACACCTGCTGCCCCTGTTTGCTTAGCAGTAAGTGGGTATGTGGGTGTTAGGTGACTGTTGTGGGTAACATCATGGAGGAAAAGATTAAAAGTCCTCAGTAGAAATAAGATAGTTCCCTATGATGCACTGACTTTATTGCATTAAGTAAAAGGAAACAGGTGCAACTTTTGTTCTTTTACCTAATGTATAAGTGTGTCCTTTTACTTAACATAATGTCCTTTTACATAACACATTGTTAAGTTGTTAGATAATAGATTTGTCAAGCCATTATCTAACAGCTTAACAAAACTCCTGGAGAGGAAATGTCGCCACAATAAAATGTCACATTTATTTATTTATTTATTTATTTAGAAATTTTAGCATACAAACAGAGGTACAAAAAATACAGGTAAGAGCAGCATGCCAAAGCCACTTATATGCATAGCATTACGGGCTGGCTTAAAATTAACTTAAGATTAACTAAGCAATGATGAAATCAGTGATAAGACATTATTGTAAACAGATAACTATAAAATACAAATGAGTATTACAAAGACAGGTCCTATGGTTGCATGCATTGCTGTTCATTCAGTAGAATGGAGTATTCTGTTAGGTAGTGTATTTAAAAAAATAACAAAATTAGGTTTAACATTTGTGTGATATAATTGTGAGTAACATTTACGATATACAATTTATATGGTTCAGTTATTCAGTATTTATTTGGTTTTGAGTGAGTAAGTGAACTTTGAGAAGAGACTTGAATTTATAAACAGGTAGTGTTTCTTTTATATTTACAGGTAATGAATTCCAGATTTTAGGGCCTTTTATGTGTATTGAGTTTTTGCATAGCGTGAGATGGACACGAGGAACATCAAAGAGTGATCTGTGCCTTGTATTATGGTCATGTGTTCTGTTGAGGTTGGCAAGGAGATGTTTGAGGGGAGGGTTAATATCAGAGTTAAGTGTTCTATGTATGTAATAAGTGCAATAATAAGTATGGATGTTTTGTATGGTGAGTAGGTTGAGTGTTTTGAATATTGGTGGAGTGTGCTGCCTGTAGTGAGAATTTGTTATCATTCTAACTGCAGCCTTTTGTTGGGTAATTAGTGGTCTGAGATGGTTAGTTGTTGTTGAGCCCCATGCACAAATTCCATAGGTGAGATAGGGGTAAATAAGAGAGTGATAAAGGGCCAGGAGGGCTGACTGTGGAACATAGTACCGCACTTGTGTCCTTTTACTTAACACAGACTTTATTGAGTTATCCTGGATGGCTAAACCTATGAGTTAAAAACAAATCCCCCAAAATCTTACTGTACTCTCAACATTTTTTTGTGGTTCTTCTTCTTTCAACAAACCGGCAATATCCCACCAAGGCAGGATGACCCAAAAGGAAAAGTAAAAGTTTATCTTTTTAACTTTAGTAATGTATACAGGAGAAGGGGTTACTAGCCCATGTTTTGTGGTTATATTATAATATTGTTTTATAAGTTTGAATATATCATGTAAATAACTCTTCAACAAAATTTAAATTCATGATGTTGAATGCTAAATATATGAGTTGAAATATTTCTTTCTGCTTTACAATCTGTATATAAGATTTTTTTGTAGCCTCACTTCGTATTATATTTTAGTTTAGTGCTATGTAACCACAAAGATTTTTTTTTTTTTTACACAAATTAGTTTTGCAGGCTAAGAACTGTTATCCTACCTCAGCTCATTTCAATGCTCATCCCTATCTAAGGTATATTACCACCCCTCAGGATGCGACCCACATCAGTCGGCTAACACCCAGGTACCTACTCACTGCTAGGTGAACTGGGGCAGCAGATGTAAGGAAATATGCCCAACATTTCCACCCATACAGGGGATCGAACCACAGACACTCAGCGTGTGTGTCAGCCGAGTGTGCTAATAACCGAGCTACGGGACTGTTTCCCCATGAATATAATAATAATAATATTATCTTATTAGTGTAAGGTTGCCCCTGAAGATGGAATCAAGAGAGAAGTATAGCAAGGATACATACTATGTGTTAGGTCAGACCATCAGTCACGAGGAGGACCTGCTACACGAGTTTAAGGGTCACCGTAACATTTCCATTCATGATATACCTAGCCATGCCCTTGCGAGTGCTGGGGCAAAAGAACGAACCAGGAACGCTGTCTCTGTGTATGTATCAGTGCTTCATTATGTATTACACCACCTGTTTGCCTGTGTATCACAGCACCTGTATGTCTATGCATCACAGCACCTGTATATCTATGTAGCACAGCACCTGTATGTCTATGTATCACAGCACCTGTATGTCTATGTATCACAGCACCTGTATGTCTTATGTATCACATCACCTGTTTGTGTATGTATCACAGCACCTGTAGGTTTATGTACTGCAGTACCTGTTTGTGTATATATACATGTACATACATTACAGTACATGTATATAGTATAAGCAATTTCATGTGTGTATATTAGCACCTGTATATGCATGTATTACATCACTGGTATGTGCATGTATCATCAGCACCTATACATATGTATGCACCCACAACACCTATACATGTGTATGCATCACAGCACCTGTACATGCAAATATGATCAGTGACAGGCCTACATTTTTGGGGCCCTGAAGCTTGAACTGTTATGGGGTACCCATGCGGCCCCTTCTCATACAGTAGACCCAAAATTTTTAACCCTTAAACTGTCCAAATGTAGATCTACGTTTTCACTGCTAGTGCTCCGAACGTAGATCTACATTTTTTTTACATCTGAAAGCATGCAAAATAAAATGTAAATCTATGTTCAGAGCGCTAGCGGTGCAAACGTAGATCTACGTTTGGACAGTGTGGACTAGTCGCTTCTGGGGCCCCTCCAGGATTACGGGCCCTGAAGCTTAAGCTTTGTTATTTTCATAGAACGTATATCTGTCCCTTCATGTGACTAGATAGGTAGCTCTTGGCTCACTGGTAGTGCCTTTGGCTCACAACTGAAGGACCCAAGTTTTATCTTGGAACAAGTGGTGCTAAAAGGATCATATAAGACAGTAATGATTTTCCCAGTAAAATAGCATAAATAAATACTGAACAAATGTACATGAAGCAGATAAAAATCACAATAACATGCATAAGAATAAGAACACTTAGATTATACTATACTCTAGTGAATATAAATTAATATACATAAACACATGTTCACACACATCTTTAAACTAGCTTGTTGAATTTTTATCCATTACTCAACCTCCATTACTTCTCGTTTCTATTTTTTTTCTACTTTCGTATATTGTACCATATGTTTCAATTACGTACTTTCATTCTGATATAACTCTTATATATTGAGTTTTTTACATCCAATAATCATTATAACTAACTTCTTCTATACATGTCTTCTACAGTAATCTTCATAGAACTTGTAGTACATTACTGTATATTGTACAGGTCTGCCATCACTAATCCGGCATCATTGGGACCTGTAGTGTGCCAGATTAGTGAGTTTGCCGAATTACAGAGTGGTTAGCTTAGAATACACTTAATTAACCTATCAATAGAGACTTTCTCCTACATCTTCCTCGTTTTCATCATTGCTTTCTCCTCCACTGGCTTGCTGCTGTTGATTTACAACCATCTGCACAATTTCCAGGTCAGTATAATGATGAAATTTGAAATTATACTAACCGAAATTAATGCCGGATTACTGATGGAACCAGATAGTAACTGATTGCTGGATTAGTGATGACTGACCTGTATTTGTATTGTTTTATATTGTAATATATTGCAAGTTCATACATTAGTTCCACTCACCTATTTGCAACTTGACAGTTAATTTTATTTTATTATATTGACTTGTACTGTAATCATTCAGTTTTTTATAATATATTTTATGAATTATGTTGTATCCTGTGTCTTTTTCTAACTTCCTATTAATTTTTTTTTTTTTTTTTTTTTTTCAACAAGTCGGCCGTCTCCCACCGAGGCAGGGTGACCCAAAAAAGAAAGAAAATCCCCAAAAAGAAAATACTTTCATCATCATTCAACACTTTCACCACACTCACACATTATCACTGTTTTTGCAGAGGTGCTCAGAATACAACAGTCTAGAAGCATACACATATAAAGATACACAACATATCCCTCCAAACTGCCAATATCCCAAACCCCTCCTTTAAAGTGCAGACATTGTACTTCCCATTTCCAGGACTCAAGTCCGACTATATGAAAATAACCGGTTTCCCTGAATCCCTTCACTAAATATTACCCTGCTCACACTCCAACAGATCATCAGGTCCCAAGTACCATTCGTCTCCATTCACTCCTATCTAACACGCTCACGCACGCTTGCTGGAAGTCCAAGCCCCTCGCCCACAAAACCTCCTTTACCCCCTCTCTCCAACCCTTTCGAGGACGACCCCTACCCCGCCTTCCTTCCCCTATAGATTTATATGCTTTCCATGTCATTCTACTTTGATCCATTCTCTCTAAATGACCAAACCACCTCAACAACCCCTCTTCTGCCCTCTGATTAATACTTTTATTAACTCCACACCTTCTCCTAATTTCCACACTCCGAATTTTCTGCATAATATTTACACCACACATTGCCCTTAAACAGGACATCTCCACTGCCTCCAACCGTCTCCTCGCTGCTGCATTTACCACCCAAGCTTCGCACCCATATAAAAGTGTTGGTACTACTATACTTTCATACATTCCCTTCTTTGCCTCCATAGATAACGTTTTTTGACTCCACATATACCTCAACGCACCACTCACCTTTTTTCCCTCATCAATTCTATGATTAACCTCATCCTTCATAAATCCATCCGCCGACACGTCAACTCCCAAGTATCTGAAAACATTCACTTCTTTCATACTCCTCCTCCCCAATTTGATATCCAATTTTTCTTTATCTAAATCATTTGACACCCTCATCACCTTACTCTTTTCTATGTTCACTTTCAGCTTTCTACCTTTACACACATTCCCAAACTCATCCACTAACCTTTGCAATTTTTCTTTAGAATCTCCCATAAGCACAGTATCATCAGCAAAAAGTAACTGTGTCAATTCCCATTTTGAATTTGATTCCCCAAAATTTAATCCCACCCCTCTCCCGAACACCCTAGCATTTACTTCCTTTACAACCCCATCTATAAATATATTAAACAACCATGGTGACATTACACATCCCTGTCTAAGACCTACTTTTACCGGGAAATAGTCTCCCTCTCTTCTACACACCCTAACCTGAGCCTCACTATCCTCATAAAAACTCTTTACAGCATTTAATAACTTACCACCTATTCCATATACTTGCAACATCTGCCACATTGCTCCTCTATCCACTCTATCATATGCCTTTTCTAAATCCATAAATGCAATAAAAACTTCCCTACCTTTAGCTAAATACTGTTCACATATATGCTTCAATGTAAACACTTGATCTACACATCCCCTACCCACTCTGAAACCTCCTTGCTCATCCACAATCCTACATTCTGTCTTACCTATAATTCTTTCAATTATAACCCTACCGTACACTTTTCCTGGTATACTCAGTAAGCTTATTCCTCTATAATTTTTACAGTCTCTTTTGTCCCCTTTCCCTTTATATAAAGGGACTATACATGCTCTCCGCCAATCCCTAGGTACCTTCCCCTCTTTCATACATTTATTGAACAAAAGTACCAACCACTCCAACACTATATCCCCCCCTGCTTTTAACATTTCTGTCATGATCCCATCAGTTCCAGCTGCTTTACCCCCTTTCATTTTATGTAATGCCTCACGTACCTCCCCCACACTTACATTCTGCTCTTCTTCACTCCTAAAAGATGGTATACCTCCCTGACCAGTGCATGAAATTACTGCCTCTGTTTCTTCCTTAACATTTAAAAGTTCCTCAAAATATTCTCGCCATCTACCTAATACCTCCATCTCCCCATCTACTAACTCCCCTACTCTGTTTTTAACTGACAAATCCATATTTTCCCTTGGCTTTCTTAACTTGTTTAACTCACTCCAAAATCTTTTCTTATTTTCATTAAAATTTCTTGACAGTGCCTCTCCCACTCTATCATCTGCTCTCCTTTTGCACTCTCTCACCACTCTCTTTACCTTTCTTTTACTCTCCATATATTCTGCTCTTCTTATAACACTTCTGCTTTGTAAAAACCTTTCATAAGCTACCTTTTTCTCTTTTATCACACCCTTTACTTCATCATTCCACCAATCACTCCTCTTTCCTCCTGCACCCACCCTCCTATAACCACAAACTTCTGCCCCACATTCTAATACTGCATTTTTAAAACTATTCCAACCCTCTTCAACCCCCCCATTACTCATCTTTGCACTATCCCACCTTTCTGCCAATAGTCGCTTATATCTCACCCGAACTTCCTCCTCCCTTAGTTTATACACTTTCACCTCCCTCTTACTTGTTGTTGCCACCTTCCTCTTTTCCCATCTACCTCTTACTCTAACTGTAGCTACAACTAAATAATGATCCGATATATCAGTTGCCCCTCTATAAACATGTACATCCTGGAGCCTACCCATCAACCTTTTATCCACCAATACATAATCTAATAAACTACTTTCATTACGTGCTACATCATACCTTGTATATTTATTTATCCTCTTTTTCATAAAATATGTATTACTTATTACCAAATTTCTTTCTACACATAGCTCAATTAAAGGCTCCCCATTTACATTTACCCCTGGCACCCCAAATTTACCTACTACTCCCTCCATAACATTTTTACCCACTTTAGCATTGAAATCCCCAACCACCATTACTCTCACACTTGATTCAAAACTCCCCACGCATTCACTCAACATTTCCCAAAATCTCTCTCTCTCCTCTACACTTCTCTCTTCTCCAGGTGCATACACGCTTATTATAACCCACTTTTCACATCCAATCTTTATTTTACTCCACATAATCCTTGAATTAATACATTTATAGTCCCTCTTTTCCTGCCATAGCTTATCCTTCAACATTATTGCTACTCCTTCTTTAGCTCTAACTCTATTTGAAACCCCTGACCTAATCCCATTTATTCCTCTCCACTGAGACTCTCTCACCCCCTTCAGCTTTGTTTCACTTAAAGCCAGGACATCCAGCTTCTTCTCATTCATAACATCCACAATCATCTCTTTCTTATCATCTGCACAACATCCACGCACATTCAGACTTCCCACTTTGACAATTTTCTTCTTCTTATTCTTTTTAGTAATCTTTACAGGAAAAGGGGTTACTAGCCCATTGTTCCCGGCATTTTAGTTGACTTTTACAACACGCATGGCTTACGGAGGAAAGATTCTTATTCCACTTCCCCATGGATATAAAAGGAAAATTAATAAGACCAAGAACTATTAAGATAAAATCAAAGAAAACTCAGATGAGTGTGTATGAATAAATGTGTATATGTATGTGTAGTGTGACCTAAGTGTAAGTAGAAGTAGCAAGACATGCCTGTAATGTTGCATATTTATGAGACAGACAAAAGACATCAGCAATCCTACCATCATGTAAAACAATCACAGGCTTTCGTTTTACACTCACTTGGCAGGACGGTAGTACCTCCCTGGGTGGTTGCTGTCTACCAATCTACTACCTATTAATACCATATGTATATATAAACTAAAAAAAATAATAAATGAAGCTATGTAGTTCTCTAAAGTAGACTATGTTTTGCCCAAAATACTGTGCATGTTATGGGCTCTTATTATTATTTTGTAAAAACAATATTTGGAAATAAAGAATTTGGTACATAACTACTAGTAGAATATTCTGTTGAAATTTCAAAATGTCACTGTCTTCCCATTCTCTAGATTAATTAATTAGGAACTTCTTAATTTTGGTGCTAAATTGGCATATACTGTTACTGATCTTGACATAATTAGGTAACCCATTGCAGTCTTTCATAGATGTATTGGAGGTACAGTGGAACCTTGGCTTACGAACCTAATCCGTTCCATGACCTTGTTCGTATCCTGATTTGTTTGTATGCAGAGTCAGTTTTCCTCATTTAAATTAATTGAAAAGTCATGAATCTGTTCCGGAATTCTCTCTGTTAGAGGCAGGAAAAATACACTTCAATATAACACTAATATCAACTCTACGGCTTATTTATCTATCTCAGTTGATCTAATATGACATAATAAACAATATAAATAACAAAGAAACCTGATATATACTCTAGAATGAATAAAATATGTCATTATGTGACCAGTAGAGGCGGCCATAACCTCTTCCGCATTGTTGTGGTATTCACTGCCATCTAGTGACAGCCTTTCGAAGCTATTATAATTATTATAGTACATTATTATTGTATTATTATTAGATGTACAGTATTATTATATTATTATTACATATTATTATTACTATTATAATGGGGAAGCACTTGTGGGGGGGAGGGGATGGAAGGTATTCAGGTTTAATTTAGGGAACTGGAACACAGATACAATTCCCTGGATCAAGAGCCCCTCACCACATACATACTACTACTAATAATAATAATACAATATAATAGTATGTAATAAAAATAATAATAATAATATGTAATAACTGTAAGGAGAAATTCAGAAGGCTGCTAGTAGCTGGTGCCATGATCAGCAGAACATGTCACCACTACCACTCTTCACCTATCTAGACTTAAGTAATCTATAAGTATTAGGTTAAGTCTGCCCGAAATGCCTCGGCATGATAGTGGCTTTCTTTGCTCCAATCATATTATGATATGTAAACACACATTGTAACCTTTCCAAAGAAATAAATATTTTATATATTTATTTATTTATTTATTTATTTATTTAAGGAACCTCCCTTCAGGGGTAAGTATGCATCCTAAAATTTTGTTCATATCCAGAAGCAAAAAATCGACCGAACGATGGTTCAAATCCTGAAAAGTTCGCATGGTGGGGCGTTTGTAAGCCGAGGTTCCATTGTATTTGATGCCTAACAGTGTACACTAGTTACTGCAAAAATTGTGTATATATATCAGATTTTTCAAAATATAATAATTAATAATAATGATAATTGACTAAATTGCTGGAAGCAAAGGGCTAGTAACCCCTTCTCCTGTATAAATTACTAAATGTAAAATGAAGAAAAACTTTTGTTATTTCTTTTTTTGAGTTGCCCTGCCTTTTGGGAGACGGCCAATGTTTAAAAAAAAAATAATGACAATTTACTTGATTCATGGCTCAGTGTAGCACATTCTGCTCACAACTGAAAGATCTGGGTTCAGTTCTGGGTCTTTTAGTTGTTAGTCTTAAGCATTGCATAGAAAATTATAAATTGGTAAATATTAAAAAAATGAACATGAATACATCTGTAAGATATATTTTCTAAATGTGTTTCCAGAAGTATTGGGGGTATGCTGAACTCGGGTCATGGTGGTACCATCTACCTGGGAGTTGCTGACAATGGTCAGGTCAAGGGCATGACCCTAACCAGGTAAGTGTTATTATATTAGAGAAATCTAGCATATGACTGTTTTTTGGGATTTGATGTGCTGTTGGGGTGTGGCAATGTATATAACATGAAGAGATCCAGGAAAACAAATTTTTTAAACTTGAGTTCTGAAGGTGAGAAGTACAGAACCTGTTCTCCAAAAGAAGAATGGTGATATTGTAGTTCAGAGGGTCATCTGAATTATGATGCTCATTCACTTGTGGTAAGAACTGAATTGTGATCTTCATACACTGGTGGTAAGAACTGAATTGTGATGTTCATACACTGGTGGTAAGAACTGAATTGTGATGTTCATACACTAGTGGTAAGAACCCACATTGTACAGGTTTTTGGAGGTTTACAAGTTTTCCACACAAAAACTCCAAGGCTGTTTTATAGATTTGGGTGTTTTTTCCTGAGTTTTTGATACTTGCAGCATGTTGGAAAGTTTTCCAGAAACTCTGAAATTTTCCAGCATCCTAAGATGTTTTACAATGGCAAACCTATTAAATCAGAGTTTGCTAACTCTCACTGATACTGATACCATCAAAATTAGCTGATTCCCTGATATTGATACTTTGGCACACTCCTAGTATTAGTGGTACCTACCTACCTGCAGCAATACTAGGCAGTTGTTTTTATATATAGCAGACTAAGTTACTATTGCTACTTGCAGGTACCAGAAAGATCATATTGAAGTATCTCTGAGCTGGACCCTGGGGAGATACACACCACCTGTTCCAGAGTCCCGTTACTCTGTGATCTTCGTGCCTGTCATCTCTAACAAGAATCAGACACTTCCTCAGAAAATTGATGAGTAAGATGCCACATTGTACTGCTGTACTTGACACCACACCTTGCTGATGAAACCATTAACACACCAGTTACATATTACAATAATTAGCTTTTTTTCATCCTGCTTGACTCCATCTATGCATCATTAGAAAATGATAAATGTATAAGAGACTGCTTTTGTTGATCTAAGAAAAGGTTTTGATACAGCAAACCACAACATCCTGCTGCTTCATTTTACAGGATAATAAAGATAATAAAGATACCTAACTGTTGCATATGTGTCTTACCTAACAACCTGTCGGTATTTTATACCATTTTAATGTTCAAAAAGAGCTAGCTAAATGAACAGTAGTATAATTTTGAAAGTATGCTTTAATATTTCAGATTGATTCAGTGATCTTCACTTAAGTAGGATTTCTTAAGCAGTTAACTACTATTATATGCACAATAAGAATGGTAGTGAATATACAAAGGTACAGTTTTGAGGTATGATTTGTTGGTTGAAACTGATTCACTGTCTTCTGTTTTGTGGAAGAATTGAAAGATAAGATACAAGAAGTGACTTAGTTTCAGTAGAAATATAATGGAACAAGATAAGTAGTTAGTTTTCTGTGGGAGTTGGAAGAAGACTGGAAGACAAACAGGAACAGAGGTGGATGACCTGGTTTTTAATTTAGCATAGTGCTGGTTTAGTTTAGTTAGGGAGATGAGATGTTTTTTAACAATAGCTCAAAATTGATTGGCAGACAGGGAACCTTTCGATGATTCTGGCAGTGAATTCTAGATCTTAGGGCCTTTTATGTTCATTGAGTTTTTGCAGTGGTTGAGTCAGACATAGGTGATGTCAAAGAGGGTTTTTTGTCTTGTGTTATGCCTGTGTGTTCTGTTGCAGCTATCAAAGAAAAGTTTAAAGTTCTATATATATATTGTAGGCAAAGTAGTATGAATGCATATTTTGAATATTAAGTAAGTTAAAGCTTTTGAATAGTGGGGAAAAGTATTGTCTGATGCTGGAACAGGTGATAGTCTGCACAGCAGCTTTTTGTTGAGTTATTAATGGTTTTAGGTGATTTGGTGTAGTAGATCCCCAGGCACAATTACCATAGGAGAGGTAAGGGTAGATTAGAGAGTGGTATAATGTAAATAATGTTGTTTGAGGTACATAGTAATGTATCTTGGAGAGGATGCCTACTGCATATTGTGTCTTATTAACATGTACACACTTGTTTATATATTCTACCATTGATATACAGTTGTACATTGGATTTTTTTAAAATGAATAATTTTTTGTTGCAATTTTTAAAGTATGTTTTACCTTATTTACGTGATGCAGATTTGTAGATCCTAAGAGACGCAGTCAGTTGCACCACGTTGCTCAGTCCAACTACTGCTGGTGTGACACTGATGCTAAGGCACGGAAAGATATAGTGAGTGTATTCTCTTTTATACTTGTACCTTCTGTACATGCCATTGATATTTCTTAAACCCTTAAATTGTCCAAATGTAGGTCAACGTTCACGTGCGTAGCGGTCCGACCTTGATTTTTTCCCCATTTGAAAGCATGTAAAAAAAAAGTAGATCTACCTTCGGAGCCTGCCACACATCAATGTATATCTAAGTTTGGACAGTTTAGGGGTTAAAAGGAGGGTCCTTGGTGCTGGGGAAGGGCTCTTGGATCAAACTTAATTACTATTACCCAGGTACTGTGTGACCCTTATTGCTTTAGCACCTCTCCTTTATCATGTGCTCTTTGAGATTGTAGAATTTCAGGTTCCTTAGAATTTTCCCTTGTTTTTGTCATACAATGTCAGAACTATTAATCATTATAGTTAGTTGGACATTTGGTATTCTGTTCCCAAACATCATGTAATAGTCTGGTTACAGTTACAAATATATTTCCTTAAGTGTTTATTTGTAACCATTCTCTAATTATAATGGTTGTCTTCTGCCTGATTGTAATTTTTACCTCTGTAGCATAAAGGTCTAAGTGTTTAAAATTTGTCTTGCCTGATATTTAGCACTTTTTGCCTGTTTATATAGTACACCCAGTGGTGGACCTACATTTCTGGGGCCCTGAAGCTTTAACCGTTTTGGGGGCCCCCCTTTGTAATCCCTTCTCATACATTAGACTCAAAATTTTTAAGCAATGTGGACTAAAGATGTTTCTGGTGTTAGGTGTCCTGTAGCTCGATTGCTAGTGCACTCAGCTCACTCACTGAGGTTTGGAGATCGAATCCCCAGTACGACTGGAAAACATTAGGACGTCTTTCCATAAGACACCTGCTGTCCATGTTCACCCATCAGTATAAAATGGGTACCTGGGTGTTAGCCAACTGGTGTGGGTCACATCCTGGTACAAAATTGACCTAATTTGTCCGAAATGCTCTACATAACAAGCGGCTTTCTATATAGTAGTATGTCACTGATGTAATTGAACTTCGTTGTCAGAATGGATGGGAATGTAGTAGTTCGGAGAGTTATTTGAAATGTGATGTCTGCACACTTGTGTCAAGACTAGTGAATGATGATGAATTGGTTTCCTGTATGGGGTCACCCTACCTTGGTGGGAGATGTAGATGAATGGTTCAGAGAACCGACATATTGATAAATTAGACACATGTGCAACTCTTGGGTATCTTTATTGAGGAAATGTTTCACCACACAGTGGCTTCATCAGTCCATACAAAGGAGAAACTTGAAGAACAGGAGGAGAATGAGGTAATCAGTCCCTCAACCTTGAGTCAATGTGGTCAGTCCATCAATCTTGAATAGAATACAGCATATGTGCGGAGAAGCAGCTTATAAACTGTAGACAGGAGAGGTGCAGCAGTCGTAGGTGGTGTCACATTTGTCCAATGTGGAAGTAGGTCGTGCCCAAGGGTTAGGCTTGCCTAATCTACTTCCACATTGGACAAATGTGACACCACCTACGACTGCTGCACCTCTCCTGCCTACGGTTTAAAGCTGCTTCTCCGCACATATACCATATTCTATTCAAGATTGATGGACTGACCACATTGACTCAAGGTTGAGGGACTGATTACCTCATTCTCCTTCTGTTCTTCAAGTTTCTTCTTTGTATGGACTGATGAAGTCACTGTGTGGCAAAACGTTTCCTCAATAAAGATACCCAAGAGTTGCACATGTGTCTAATTTATCAACATGTAGGTTCTCTGAACCATTCATCTACAATCCTGTCAGACACTGCAACTTTTTGGGATCTTAATACTGTGTGGTGAAACATTTCCTCAATAAAGATACCAAAGAGTTGAACATGTGTCTAATTTATCATCTTGGTGGGAGATGGCTGACATGTTAAAAATATATATTATATGTACACACACACACACACACACACACACACACACACACACACACACACACACACACACACACACACACACACACACACACACACACACACACACACACACACACACACACACACACACACACACACATGACGGAAGGAATAGACTCTGAGGTGTCCCTGTTTGCAGATGACGTGAAGTTGATGAGAAGAATACACTCGATCGAAGACCAGGCAGAACTACAAAGGGATCTGGACAGGCTGCAGACCTGGTCCAGCAATTGGCTCCTGGAGTTCAATCCCACCAAGTGCAAAGTCATGAAGATTCGGGAAGGGCAAAGAAGGCCGCAGACGGAGTACAGTCTGGGGGGTCAGAGACTACAAACCTCACTCAAGGAAAAAGATCTTGGGGTGAGTATAACACCAGGCACATCTCCTGAAGCGCACATCAACCAAATAACTGCTGCAGCATATGGGCGCCTAGCAAACCTCAGAACAGCATTCCGACATCTTAATAAGGAATCGTTCAGGACCCTGTACACCGTATACGTTAGGCCCATATTGGAGTATGCGGCACCAGTTTGGAACCCACACCTAGCCAAGCACGTAAAGAAACTAGAGAAAGTGCAAAGGTTTGCAACAAGACTAGTCCCAGAGCTAAGAGGTATGTCCTACGAGGAGAGGTTAAGGGAAATCAACCTGACGACACTGGAGGACAGGAGAGATAGGGGGGACATGATAACGACATACAAAATACTGAGAGGAATTGACAAGGTGGACAAAGACAGGATGTTCCAGAGATTGGACACAGTAACAAGGGGACACAGTTGGAAGCTGAAGACACAGATGAATCACAGGGATGTTAGGAAGTATTTCTTCAGCCACAGAGTAGTCAGTAAGTGGAATAGTTTGGGAAGCGATGTAGTGGAGGCAGGATCCATACATACCTGGAGTTTACCTGGAGAGAGTTCCGGGGGTCAACGCCCCCGCGGCCCGGTCTGAGACCAGGCCTCCTGGTGGATCAGAGCCTGATCAACCAGGCTGTTGCTGCTGGCTGCACGCAAACCAACATACGAGCCACAGCCCGGCTGATTCGGAACTGACTTTAGGTGCTTGTCCAGTGCCAGCTTGAAGACTGCCAGGGGTCTGTTGGTAATCCCCCTTATGTGTGCTGGGAGGCAGTTGAACAGTCTCGGGCCCCTGACACTTATTGTATGGTCTCTTAACGTGCTAGTGACACCCCTGCTTTTCATTGGGGGGATGGTGCATCGTCTGCCAAGTCTTTTGCTTTCGTAGTGAGTGATTTTCGTGTGCAAGTTCGGTACTAGTCCCTCTAGGATTTTCCAGGTGTATATAATCATGTATCTCTCCCTCCTGCGTTCCAGGGAATACAGGTTTAGGAACCTCAAGCGCTCCCAATAATTGAGGTGTTTTATCTCCGTTATGCGCGCCGTGAAAGTTCTCTGTACATTTTCTAGGTCGGCAATTTCACCTGCCTTGAAAGGTGCTGTTAGTGTGCAGCAATATTCCAGCCTAGATAGAACAAGTGACCTGAAGAGTGTCATCATGGGCTTGGCCTCCCTAGTTTTGAATGTTCTCATTATCCATCCTGTCATTTTTCTAGCAGATGCGATTGATACAATGTTATGGTCCTTGAAGGTGAGATCCTCCGACATGATCACTCCCAGGTCTTTGACGTTGGTGTTTCGCTCTATTTTGTGGCCAGAATTTGTTTTGTACTCTGATGAAGATTTAATTTCCTCATGTTTACCATATCTGAGTAATTGAAATTTCTCATCGTTGAACTTCATATTGTTTTCTGCAGCCCACTGAAAGATTTGGTTGATGTCTGCCTGGAGCTTTGCAGTGTCTGCAATGGAAGACACTGTCATGCAGATTCGGGTGTCATCTGCAAAGGAAGACACGGTGCTGTGGCTGACATCCTTGTCTATGTCGGATATAAGGATGAGGAACAAGATGGGAGCGAGTACTGTGCCTTGTGGAACAGAGCTTTTCACCGTAGCTGCCTCGGACTTTACTCTGTTGACGACTACTCTCTCTGTTCTGTTAGTGAGGAAATTATAGATCCATCGACCGACTTTTCCTGTTATTCCTTTAGCACGCATTTTGTGCGCTATTACGCCATGGTCACACTTGTCGAAGGCTTTTGCAAAGTCTGTATATATTACATCTGCATTCTTTTTGTCTTCTAGTGCATTTAGGACCTTGTCGTAGTGGTCCAATAGTTGAGACAGACAGGAGCGACCTGTTCTAAACCCATGTTGCCCTGGGTTGTGTAACTGATGGGTTTCTAGATGCGTGGTGATCTTGCTTCTTAGGACCCTTTCAAAGATTTTTATGATATGGGATGTTAGTGCTATTGGTCTGTAGTTCTTTGCTGTTGCTTTACTGCCCCCTTTGTGGAGTGGGGCTATGTCTGTTGTTTTTAGTAACTGTGGGACGACCCCTGTGTCCATGCTCCCTCTCCATAGGATGGAAAAGGCTCGTGATAGGGGCTTCTTGCAGTTCTTGATGAACACAGAGTTCCATGAGTCTGGCCCTGGGGCAGAGTGCATGGGCATGTCATTTATCGCCTGTTCGAAGTTATTTGGCGTCAGGATAACATCGGATAGGCTTGTGTTAATCAAATTTTGTGGCTCTCTCATAGCTTTAAGCAGAGGTATGATAAAGCTCACGGCTCAGGGAGAGTGACCTAGTAGGAGCTCGGACTCGACCCCCGCAACCTCAACTAGGTGAGTACAACTAGGTGAGTACACACACACACACACACACACACACACACACACACACACACACACACACACACACACACACACACACACACACACACACACACACACACACACGCACGCACGCACGCAGCACACACACTACCAGAGAGAGAGGGGGAGGATGAAACAGCAAAATTGGACCTCATGTTCACCCTGAGTAGCTAGGACATTCAGGACGTCACATATGAAAGGCCCCTTGGAGCTAGTGATCACATGGTTCTGAACTTTGAATACATTGTAGAGCTACAAGTGAAGAGGGTAAGAGTAGTAGAATGGGAAAAGCCAAACTACAAAAGGGGGACTACACAGGTATGAAGAACTTTCTGCAGGAGGTTCACTGGGAAAGAGAATTGGTAGGAAAGTCAGTAAGTGAAATGATGGACTACGTAACAACAAAATGCAAGGAAGAAGAGGAAAGGGTTGTTCCCAAGATCAACAGAAATAATGGGAAGACCAGAACAAGCTCTTGGTTTACCCAAATGTGTAGGGAGGCAAAAACTAAGTGCACTAGAGAATGGAAAAAGTACAGAAGATGAAGGACCCAAGAAAATAATGAGATTAGTCGAAGAGCCAGAAACGAGTATGCACAGATGAGGGAGGCCGAGTAATAGGGTGAAAATGATATAGCATCAAAAGTAAGTCTTACCCGAAGCTGTTGTATAGCCACATCAGTAGGATGACAATAGTCAAGAACTAGGTAATCAGGCTGAGGAAGAAAGGTGGGGAGCTCATAAGAAATGAGCAAGAAGTATGTGAGGAGCTCAGCATGAGATTTAAGGAAGTATTTACAGTGGAGACAGAAAGGACTCTGGGAAATCAGAACAGGGGGGTATACTAACAAGGGATATACCAACAATTGTTGGATAAAATACACACAACCAAGGAGGAGGTGAAGAAGCTGCTCAGTGACCTTGATACCTCAGAGGCAGTGGGACCAGACATCTCTGTGGGTCCTTAGAGAGGGAGCAGAGATGCTGTGTGTGCCACTAACAATCATTTTCAACACGTCCATTTAAACTGGGCAACTACCTGAGGTATGGAAGACAGCAAATGTAGTCCCCATTTTTAAGAAAGGAGACACATGAGGCACTAAACTATAGACCAGTGTCACTGACGTGTATGGTATGCAAAGTCAGGGAGAAGATTATCAGGACTGGTGGAGCACCTAGAAGGGAATAAGCTTATAAATGACAACCAGCATGGATTCATGGAAGGCAAATCCCATGTCACAAACCTACTGGAGTTTTATGACAAGGTAACGGAAGTAAGACAAGAGGGGTGGGTAGATTGCATTTTTATGGACTGCAAGAAGGCCTTCAACACAGTTCCTTACAAGAATTTAGTACAAAAGCTAGAGGATCAGGCATGTATAACAGGAAGGGCACTGCAATGGATCAGAGAATACCTGACAGGGAGGCAACGAGGAGTCATGATATGTGGCGAGGTATCAGAGTGGGTGCCTTTGACGAGCGGGTTCCACATGGGCCAGTCCTAGGACCAGTGCTACTTTTATAAATGGGGTTGTTTGGTAGCTGTAGAGCGGGTAGTTAAATGATATACTTCTTCGGAGGCTTCTTACTTT
This sequence comes from Cherax quadricarinatus, assembly GCF_038502225.1. Classification (NCBI taxonomy): domain Eukaryota; kingdom Metazoa; phylum Arthropoda; class Malacostraca; order Decapoda; family Parastacidae; genus Cherax; species Cherax quadricarinatus. The sequence continues at coordinate 7,610,423 of NC_091368.1, forward strand.
ATTGATAAGTAGTGTTGGGTTACACAGGCTTGTGTGTTTGTGCCCATGGCCCGGGCAGGGCCATCCCACGAGAGAGAGCTGGGAGTACTTGTGTCTTGATGCCAGGCCGCTGTGTGAGTGAGAGCGAGGCAAGTCTGGGCATACTGAAGTGGCAAGGCCTATAGATGGCAGCACCAGCATAGCGCGAAATATGAACTAAGCTGGCAGACAGCATGGGCTGTCTGTGCAGACAGTACAGGCTGTCTACATACGCTCGGCCACCTATCGCGCGTCGTCCCGACGCGACAATACTGGTAGTAAAAGAAACTCGGTCTCTCTCTCGTAGGAACAGGGCACAGAACACAAAATAAAAACATATATATACATATGGACATGGAAAAAAAACTTCCTACAGGGAGGGAAGAAAAAAACATGTGGGGTGTGCTAAACATTGTGGTCATAGGCAGTGAGCGTCGATGGGCATCACTGCACGCCTTCCTGCGTCTGGACAGATACTGCAACACGGGAGACATCGCTGCGGCTGAGCTGTGACGTAACAGGGTACGGTCTCCTCTGGAACGGTGAAGCAGACATCGTAGGAGTCGCTGCAGGTTTTCACTCAACCTGGGGCACGACATGCAGGTGCCCTCGAGTGAGGCGTCGACAAAACTCGGCAACTGGGCAGGACTTCAGGCAAGCGACTCAGGAGGACACTTCTCGACTGGTACTGTCGCTGGGCTGTCACTGCCGGCGAGCGTGGAGCGAGTTGTGGAGCGAGTCGTGGCAGAGACGACTGGGCGAAACATCTGGGAGTCGTAACATCATACACCAGACTGCAGTGAGAGAGCTAGCAGTCAAAGTGACATCTTCTTTGTGCAGGCTGCTCACTGAAGCTTGTGACACGAGGCTGACACAGCGCCTGCCGACAGGCCTGGCTGCGGCTTGACGAGTATCATCTCTCGACAGTTGGAGTTACAGCAGAGGTTAGTCTAAGCGTCCCCAGACTTGTTTCTCTACATATAACTGCACTCTGAAGGTCTGGAGGTGAAGTGAAACAAATCTCGATGGGAATCGTAGCAGGTACGATTCTACAGAACATCACGAGCGACGAGCATAAAAGCTTTCTGTACAAGGGGGCTCATACGCTCAGGGCTGAGTAATCAGCTGTCAAACACTGGTCAGGCGGGTGACTTAGTGGTACAACTCAAGGGTCTGACCACAGACCTCACTGGACACACGGAAAACTTACAAACACACCGCTGTACATACGGTACAATATGGCTTAACTAGCAAATGATGCTTTTCTGCGCATAAAACTGACACTAAGACATACTAAAATGTGAGAACACTGACTGAGAGGAATTAATTAACACACGACATATGTCTTCTCTCAATCTTCTCGACAATACTGAAATAATTACTAGAACACTCGATGTGACATCATGTGATGTCAGGCGTGATGTCGCAAGGTGACGTCAGCAGCAGTGACGTCAACAGACATCTCGAGGTGACGTCAGGCAGACATCGTGAGGTGACGTCAGCAGACATCGTGAGGTGACGTCAGCAGACATCTCGAGGTGACGTCAGGCAGACATCGTGAGGTGACGTCAGGCAGACATCGTGACGTCATGAAGTCGGGCAGCATCGTGGGTGACGTCAGCAGACATCTCGAGGTGACGTCAGGCAGACATCGTGAGGTGACGTCAACAGACATCGTGACGTCATGAAGTCGGGCAGCATCGTGGGTGGCGTCGATGTGATGCGGGCAGCAGACCACAGCATGAGGCCTGGGACATCTGGTAACTCACGTGGCTTTGTAGGTCTACGTGACATCGGCCACACCCAACGTGGTGTCGATCCACGTGGTGTCGTGATCTACGTGGGATGCTGATCCACGCAGCTTCGAGTGGCCTCGGGCACTCGGATACACAGCACTGGCAATGAATTCATACGAAAAACAGCAGAAAACACAGCAGAGGGAGTGGGCAGTGGTGAGTGGTGTATGGTAGGCTAGCGGCGAGGAGCGTGCGTGTGTATGGCAGGGCGGGCATGGGCAAGGTGAGGAACAGCCACTTCCTCTCCTCTCCTCCCCCACCCACAAACACGTGGAGAAGCTCACACTGGACGCAGAAATCACCACAAAACTCACCTCTGGCTTGCTGAAACGGCTGTGCTGAGCTGAACAACAACAACAGCAACATACAAGTGACGCTGAACACGTGACTTGAGAAACAGCGTGGGGTCACTGGGACGCTGTAGCGTGGGGTCACTGTGACGCCACTCACATTTCTCGGAGAATTTCGATAAATTTCGGCTGGATCCTGCTTGTACCTGTGTCTGGATGCTCAAACGTGCAGACACGACATCAGGATAACTCGTTGAGAGACGGATGCTTCTTGTGTAGGGTGATGAAGTGAAGGTGACTTCATACCTCTCCTTCCTCTCTCCAGGGTAAACACAACGCTGCGACCACCGCTGGTACCAATATAAATGGGGTTGTTTGGTAGCTGTAGAGCGGGTAGTTAAATGATATACTTCTTCGGAGGCTTCTTACTTTATTGATAAGTAGTGTTGGGTTACACAGGCTTGTGTGTTTGTGCCCATGGCCCGGGCAGGGCCATCCCACGAGAGAGAGCTGGGAGTACTTGTGTCTTGATGCCAGGCCGCTGTGTGAGTGAGAGCGAGGCAAGTCTGGGCATACTGAAGTGGCAAGGCCTATAGATGGCAGCACCAGCATAGCGCGAAATATGAACTAAGCTGGCAGACAGCATGGGCTGTCTGTGCAGACAGTACAGGCTGTCTACACTTTTAGTATATGTGAATGACATGTCAGAAAGGATAGACTCAGTGTCCCTGTTTGCAGATGATGTGAAGTTAATGAGAATTAAATTGGATGATGATCAGGCAGGCAGGACAGGCTGGAAGCTTGGTCCAGCAACTGGCTCCTCAAATTTAACCCCGCCAAATGCAAAGTTGTGAAGATCGGGGAAGGGCAAAGAAGACCACAGACAGAGTATAGGCTAGGTGGCCAAAGACTGCAAACCTCACTCAAGGAAAAGGATCTCGGGGCGAGTATAATACTGAGCACATCTCCTGAGGCACACATCAACCAAGCTTGCCATGCCCCGTGGCAAAAGCTCTCACTTCACACTGTGAGGGTCTGGGTTCGATTCCCGGCAGAGGGTTGGAAACATTGGACGTGTCCTTACACTGGTTGTCTATGTTCACCCATCAGTAAAATGGGTATCTGGGTGTTAATCAACTGGTGTCATTTGCATCCTGGGACAAAACTGACCTAATTTGCCCAAAATGCTCTGCATAACAAGCGCCTTTCTATATAGTAGTATGCCATTGAGGTCAGGTAGGCCTGTATACCTTGTACATGTATTTGTAGTAAGTTAAAGATATTATTATATTATTAGATAACTGCTGCAGCACATGGGCACCTTGCAAACCTGAGAATAGCATTCTGATACTTCAGCCAGGAATTGTTCAAGACTCTGTACACTGTGCATGTCAGGCCCATACTGAAGTATGCAGTGCCAGTTTAGAACCCACACCTGGTCAGGCCCGTCAAGAAATTAAAGAAAGTGCAAAGGTTTGCAACAAGGATAGTTCCAGACCTAAGAGGAATGCCCTACGAAGAAAGGTTAAGGGAAATCAGACTAACAACACTGGAGGACAGGAGGGTTAGGGAAGACATAATAACTACATACAAAATGCTGAGTGGATGTTCCAGAGATGGGACACAGAAACAAGGGGTCACAATTGAAAGTTGAAGGCCCAGATGAGTCAAAGGGATGTTAGGAAGTATTTCTTCAGTCAATGAGCAGTCAGTGAGGTAGTGGAGGCAGGAACCATACATAGCTTCAAGATGAGGTATGATAAAGCTCATGGAGCAGGGAGAGAGAGGACCTAGTAGCACTCAGTGAAGAGGTGGGACCAGGAGCTGAGTCTCAACCCCTGCTACCACAGTTAGGCGAGTACAATTAGGCGAGTACACATACAGACACAGGAGAATAAGGAGAGCAGTTATAGAACCAGAAATGAACATGCACGGGTAAGAAGGGAGGCCAATGACAATACGAAAATGGCATAGCAGCGAAGGCCAAATCTGACCCAAAGCTGTTGTTCAGCCACATCAGGAGGAAAACAACAGTCAAGGACCAGGTAATCAGGCTGAGGAAGGACGGAGGGGAGATCACAAGAAATGACCGAGAAGTGTGTGAGGAGCTCAACATGAAATTCAAAGACGTGTTCATAGAGGAGAGAAGGTACTCCGGAAAGACAGAGGGGTGGGGTACACCATCAAGTGTTGGACACAATACATACAACCGAGGAGGAAGTGAAGAGGCTGCTAAGTGAGCTAGATACCTCAAAGGTGACGGGCCAGATAACATCTTTCCATGGGTCTTGAGAGAGGGAGCAGAGGTGCTATGTGTGCCACTAACAACAATCTTCAACACATCTATCAAAACAGGGCGACTACCTGAGGTATGGAAGACAACAAATATAGTCCCAATTTTTCAAAGGAGACACAAAGCATTAAATTACAGACCAGTGTCACTAACATGTATAGTATGTAAAGTCAGGGAGAAGATTATCAGAAGAGTGGTGTTAGTTTAATATCTTTATTATGCACCCCATACCCATCCTGTGGGTGGTAGTCAAAAGATTACAGAGGTACATAATGGGTCCAGGGACTGGGCCCCAAAGTTATGATAGCTGAACTAGTTACAAAGGTAATGAACTCCAGGTAGATCTGGTCACAATCATGGAAAGACAGAAGAGTGGTGGAGCACCTAGAAAGGAACGAGCTTATCAACGACAACCAGCATGGTTTCAGGGACGAGAAATTATGTGTCACAAACCTACTGGAGTTCTATGAGAGGGTGACAGCAGTAAGATAAGAAAGAGAGGGGTGGGTAGATTGCATTTTCTTGGACTGAGTCATGGTACGTGATGAGGTGTCAGAGTGGATGCCTGTGACAAGCGAGGTTCCACAAGGGTCAGTCCTAGGACCAGTGCCATTTCTGGTATAAGTGAAAGACATGACAGAAGGAATAGACTCAGAAGTGTCCTTATTTGCAGATGATGTGAAGTTGAGAAGAATTCAGTCAGACAGGGACCAGGTGAAACTACAAAGGGATCTGGACAGGCTGCAGGCCTGGTCCAGAAACTGGCTCTTGGAGTTCAACCCCACCAAGTGCAAAGTTATGAAGATTTTGGAAGGGCAAAAAAGACTGCAGATGGAGTACAGTCTAGGGGAGGGCCAGAGACAAACCTCACTCAAGGAAAAGGTTCTTGGGGTGAGTATAACACCGAGCACATCTCCTGAGGCGCATATCAACCAAGTAACTGCTGCAGCATATGGGAGCCTAGCAAACCTAAGAATAGCATTCCGACATCTCAGTAAGGAATCGTTCAGGACCTTGTACATCATGTATGTCAGGCCTATATTGGAGTATGCAGCACCAGTTTGGAACCCCCACCTAGCCAAGCATGTAAGGAAATTAGAGAAAGTGTAAAGGTTTGCAACAAGGCTAGTCTCGGAGCTAAGGGGCGTTTCCTACAAGGAGAGGTTAAGGGAAACTGACCTGACGACACTGGAGGACAGGAGAGATAGGGGGATATGATAATGACATAAAATACTGAAAGGAATTGACAAGGTGGACAGAGACAGGATGTTCCAGAGACGGGACACAGCAACAAGGGGTCACAGTTGGAAGTTGAAGACTCAGATGACTCAGGGATGTTAGGAAGTATTTCTTCAGTCATAGAGTTGTTAGGAAGTGGAATAGTCTGGGAAGTGATGTAGTGGAAGCAGGATCCATACATAGCTTACATTATATAATAATCATGGTGGAGCACTAAACCCATAGGATTATACAGCACATGAGGGGGGGGGGGATGGAAGGTATTCAGGCTCAATTCAGGAAACCGGAGCATAGATCCAATTCAAGAGCCCCTCACTAGCGTCAAGGAACCTCCCTTGAGGGGACTATACATACCTGGAGTTTACCTGGAGAGAGTTTCGGGGGTCAATGCCCCCGCGGCCCGGTCTGTGACCAGGCCTCCTGGTGGATCAGCGCCTGATCAACCAGGCTGTTGCTGCTGGCTGCACGCAAACCAACATACGAGCCACAGCCCGGCTGATCAGGAACTGACTTTAGGTGCTTGTCCAGTGCCAGCTTGAAGACTGCCAGGGGTCTGTTGGTAATCCCCCTTATGTGTGCTGGGAGGCAGTTGAACAGTCTCGGGCCCCTGACACTTATTGTATGGTCTCTTAACGTGCTAGTGACACCCCTGCTTTTCATTGGGGGGATGGTGCATCGTCTGCCAAGTCTTTTGCTTTCGTAGTGAGTGATTTTCGTGTGCAAGTTCGGTACTAGTCCCTCTAGGATTTTCCAGGTGTATATAATCATGTATCTCTCCCTCCTGCGTTCCAGGGAATACAGGTTTAGAAACCTCAAGCGCTCCCAGTAATTGAGGTGTTTTATCTCTGTTATGCGCGCCGTGAAAGTTCTCTGTACATTTTCTAGGTCGGCAATTTCACCTGCCTTGAAAGGTGCTGTTAGAGTGCAGCAATATTCCAGCCTAGATAGAACAAGTGACCTGAAGAGTGTCATCATGGGCTTTAAGAAGAGGTATGATAAAGTTCATGGAGCAGGAAGAGTGACCTAGTAGCAACTAGTGAAGAGGTGGGGCGAGGAGCTGTGAATCAATCCCTGCAACCACAACTAGGTGAGTACACAAACACACAACCAACACACACAAAAAAAAAAAAAAAAAAATGGAAATACCAGACGTATACTGTGAATTTCATATAACCTGTAGTTACCAGCGGTCGCAATATACACAACGAGAAGCAATTATTACTACAGAAAAAGTGTCCTTCCTCCAAAATTTCCACCAGTCAACTATAGTGATAATATAGCATTTATTGTGGTGGAGACGAAAAAAAAACTAGAAAAGCTAGATACAACGATTGATAAACAAGGGTTGAGGCTCGACCGTTCGTCATTGTAGGAGCTGCCAGCAATCACCGGTTCTTCAACACGCAAGTTATACTTTTGTATCAATCAAATCACGTATTACTCGGGTAGATAATTTCAAGTAGATCCTTCATGTGTTAGCCCAAATCACCGACCAGTATGTTTTAAATAAGTGACCCACTGGTCAGATCAGACTGGTCCAAACCCTCGATTGGTCCGAACCCTTGATGGTCCGAACCCTTGACTGGTTACAAACGGATTCGTTGGACAATAAAGCAGACTGTAAACGGATGGGGTTGTAGGCGCCCTTATCAAACACAAACAATAAATATAAATCAGGAACGTACACGGTAAGCTGTCCAATATACAAGTACAGTTAGAAATAGAAATACAAATAGCTAGAGCTTCATTTAAGGAGGTTATTAATAGTGTATTCAAGAGGTTGCTAGTAGAATTACAGTAAATCAACCATTCAAATCATTATGAAGCTCTGTGTAGTCTGCAGTCAATCAAACAAACGGGTTTCCACATGGATAAATTGTCATTTTTGTGGAAATTGGTGTCACGCCCCTTGTGCAGATATCCAAGAACTAGCTACAAGCAGTATTAAAACAGGGAAGTGTTTTTGGGTATGCCCAAATGAGGAAAATCTGTGGACTAAAATCACAAGGGTATTAAAAGAGGATAACATCAAAGCTGCTTTCACAGAAAACCTGGAAGTTTTCTACAGCAGATGGGAACATAAAAAGTCTGGGCTGAATGGTACTGCCCTTGATACTGGCCATGTAGTCAGAAACTGTAAGGCTGGAGTTGATGTCCTGGTAGTCAGTAAATGTGGGGCCGATAGTGCTGTCCTGGGAGACAGTAATGGTGAAGCTGGAGGTGCTGTCCTGGGAGACAGTAATGGTGAAGCTGGAGGTGCTGTCCTGGGAGACAGTAATGGTGAAGCTGGAGATTTTGTCCAGGTAGTCGGGAATTATACACAGGAAGGAATACATATAAATGACCTCATAGGGGACAGGAGCCGTAGTGGGGAAACAAGTGTAGTCAAAGATAAGATAAAACCGATATTGCAAACTAGAAATACCACAGGAAATAGCAAACAAGAGGACTCCACTAGCAATAGTGAGGATATATTAACAAAAACAACTGGTGGGAGCTCCATTGTTGGTGCTAGGGAGGATAGGAATAAGACAGGGAAACATGCACCAACAGGGAATACAGTCACAGAAACCCAAGGCAAATGGAAACCAAGCCTGTGCACATACTATGCACTTGGTATCTGCAGACATGGGAAATCTGGAAAAACAGACGGGACGTGCCACTATGACCGCCCTAGAAAATGCCGTGCCCATATGACAACAGGAAAATGCAAACTCCCTTCCTGTAAGCTTTTTCACCCCGAAATGTGTCCCTCTTCAGTACAGGAAAGACTGTGCTATAACTTAAATTGCCAGGCACACCATCTAAAGGGGACAAAAAGATACAAAACATCCAGGCCATGGGAAAACCTGGGTAGCCACAGCCACTCAAGAGGGAGAGGTTTTCTAGTGCCAGGAAGGAAAAAAAAAAATTGGCAGGAAATGGCAGAAATCGTACACCAAATCCAGTCATTCCTGGAGTGGAACCACAGTCGATGGCCTCCACTCCAAGCCAACAGATACAGATACTAATGCCGGAAAAAAAAAATCCCCCCCCAGTACCAACAATACCACCAGTCCGATGACATTCTTCTTTGCAAATATACAGGGTCTAAAGCCAGCAACAAACAACAAAATACCTTTCATCCGTGGACTGCTTGCAGAGGCAAAGGCAATGTTCGCAGCTTTCACTGAGACCCACATAAAGGATCACTTGGACAACGAAATATGGATCCCAGATTACAACCTATACTGATGTGACAGAGTGAACGGGCAAAATGGGGGGGTTGGCCTGTACATTGCAGAGTCACTTGTTTGCACAGAACTGCTTAATGCCTCAAATGATGTAGTGGAAGTTTTAGCAGTAAAGGCCGAGAACCAAAACCTAGTCATTATGGTAGTCTACAAGGGTCCAGATGCAACATCCCAGCAATTCCAGGAACAGCTGTTAAAAATTGACCACTGTCTGGAAAATCTTCCAGCTCCTGCACCCAACATCTTGCTCCTGGGGGATTTCAACTTAAGGCACCTAAAATGGAGGAATATAGCAAATAATATTGTTGCAGTAATAACACCAGGAGGCAGCTCTGATGAAAACTCACACTCACACGAGCTTTTAAATCTCTGCACAAAATTCAATTTAAACCAGCAAATAATAGAGCCTACTGACTGGAGAATACACTAGACCTCATCTTCACTAACAATGATGATCTGATAAGAAATGTCACCATATCAAAAACAACATACTCAGATCACAACATAATTGAGGTTCAGACATGTATGCGTGGAGCCCCAGACCGACATAATGAGATTAGTCACGAGGGAGCATTCACCAAATTCAACTTCAATAACAAAAACATAAAGTGGGACCAAGTAAACCAAGTCCTAACTGATATAAGCTGGGAAGATATACTAAGCAACAAAGACCCCAACTTATGCCTAGAACAGATTAACTTGGTGGCACTCGATGTATGCACAAGGGGGAGTAGATGTAAAATAGAAAGAGACAGGTGCTCCCTTTACAGGCGATGGAAAAGAATAACAGAGCGGCTAAAAGAAGTCAGTATATCTGAAATGCTTAGGGAGACACTGGTCAGAGAAATAGCAAGCATCGAACTTAAGCTAAAGGAATCTTATAGGAGTCAGGAATCGCGGGAAGAAATAAAAGCCATAAATGAAATCGAAAGAAACCCAAAGTATTTCTTCTATGCCAAATCAAAGTCGAGAACAACGTCCAGTATTGGGCCCCTACTTAAACAAGATGGGTCCTACACAGATGACAGCAAGGAAATGAGTGAGCTACTCAAGTCCCAATATGACTCAGTTTTTAGCAAGCCGCTAACCAGACTGAGAGTCGAAGATCAAAATTAATTTTTTATGAGAGAGCCACAGAATTTGGTTAACACAAGCCTATCCGATGTTATCCTGATGCCAAATGACTTCGAACAGGCGATAAATGACATGCCCATGCACTCTGCCCCAGGGCCAGACTCATGGAACTCCGTGTTCATCAAGAACTGCAAGAAGCCCCTATCACGAGCCTTTTCCATCCTATGGAGAGGGAGCATGGACACGGGGGTCGTCCCACAGTTACTAAAAGCAACAGACATAGCCCCACTCCACAAAGGGGGCAGTAAAGCAACAGCAAAGAACTACAGACCGATAGCACTAACATCCCATATCATAAAAATCTTTGAAAGGGTTCTAAGAAGCAAGATCACCACCCATCTAGAAACCCATCAGTTACACAACCCAGGGCAATATGGGTTTAGAACAGGTCGCTCCTGTCTGTCTCAACTATTGGGTCACTACGACAAGGTCCTAGATGCACTAGAAGACAAAAAGAATGCAGATGTAATACATGTATATACAGACTTTGCAAAAGCTTTCGACAAGTGTGACCATGGCATAATAGCGCACAAAATGCGTGCTAAAGGAATAACAGGAAAAGTCGGTCAATGGATCTATAATTTCCTCACTAACAGAACACAGAGAGTAGTCGTCAACAGAGTAAAGTCTGAGGCAGCTACGGTGAAAAGCTCTGTTCCACAAGGCATAGTACTCGCTCCCATCTTGTTCCTCATCCTCATATCTGACATAGACAAGGATGTCAGCCACAGCACCGTGTCTTCCTTTGCAGATGACACCCGAATCTGCATGACAGTGTCTTCCATTGCAGACACTGCAAGGCTCCAGGCGGACATCAGCCAAATCTTTCAGTGGGCTGCAGAAAACAATATGAAGTTCAACGATGAGAAATTTCAATTACTCAGATATGGTAAACACGAGGAAATTAAATCTTCATCAGAGTACAAAACAAATTCTGGCCACAAAATAGAGCGAAACACCAACGTCAAAGATCTGGGAGTGATCATGTCGGAGGATCTCACCTTCAAGGACCATAACATTGTATCATTTGCATCTGCTAGAAAAATGACAGGATGGATAATGAGAACCTTCAAAACTAGGGAGGCCAAGCCCATGATGACACTCTTCAGGTCACTTGTTCTATCTAGGCTGGAATATTGCTGCACACTAACAGCACCTTTCAAGGCAGGTGAAATTGCTGACCTAGAAAATGTACAGAGAACTTTCACGGCACGCCTAATGGAGATAAAACACCTCAATTACTTGGAGCGCTTGAGGTTCCTAAACCTGTATTCCTTGGAATGCAGGCGGGAGAGATACATGATTATATACACCTGGAAAATCCTAGAGGGACTAGTACCGAACTTGCACACGAAAATCACTTACTACGAAAGCAAAAGACTTGGCAGACGATGCAACATCCCCCCAATGAAAAGCAGGGGTGTCACCAGCACGTTACGAGACTATACAATAAGTGTCAGGGGCCCGAGACTGTTCAACTGCCTCCCAGCATACATAAGGGGGATTACCAACAGACCCCTGGCAGTCTTCAAGCTGGCACTGGACAAGCACCTAAAGTCGGTTCCTGACCAGCCGGGCTGTGGCTCGTACGTTGGTTTGTGTGCAGCCAGCAGCAACAGCCTGGTTGATCAGGCTCTGATCCACCAGGAGGCCTGGTCACAGACCGGGCCGCGTGGGTGTTGACCCCCGGAACTCTCTCCAGGTAAACTCCAGATAATTTACACTATGTATAATAATTGTACTTATGTGTATGTGTACCTAAATAAACTTACTAACACACATGCAACACACTTACAAATACATGTATAGTATATATTGTAGTGACTGTAGTTTCCATGTGGAACATGTAATTAACATTTTTCAGGGTAAGCTTCCCATGGCGTATGTAGTGGAGATTCATGTGCATCCCTGGGAGCCCCACAGGTTTAAGGTGTCCACAGATCCACTAGATACTCTGTCATCATTCCTGCCTCCCCTCCACCTCACTGAAGCTTCTGCCTGCTTCTTCAGGCAGAGTTGTCGCCAGCTAAGGGTAAGCCTTATAATTCTACTTTGTTTCTCCCCTTCTTGCTGGTGAAGGGCTTTTGATTCAAAGAATTGGAGTTCTCTCTCTCCCAGCCTCAATTCAGACCTGATTACCTCTCATTCCCAGGGAACTGTATTACCCTTGTGGGTTTAGCTTTTTTTTTTTTTTTTTTTTAACACATCGGCTGTTTCCCACTGAGGCAGAATGCCCCCAAGAAAGAAGAAATACTTGCATCATCACTCACTCTATCATTGTCTTGCCAGAGGCGCTTCCCCATCAAAATAGTAATTTATAGTCTACTCTCTTCATTCTCTCAGTTAGTATTGCCTTCAGAGAATAACTGAGTAGGCTAGTAACCTCTTCTCTATAAATTGCTAAATTTTAAAAGAAAAACTTTTGTTGTGCTATTTAGGTCACCCTGCCACGGTGGTATATGGCTGGTTTGCTGCAGAAGAAAAAAGTACATGTATATGTCAGTAGATAAAGTATATCATTGTATGTGATTATAAGAAAAATTATTTGGGTTAGAGTCTAATACCCAGACAAAGGAGAAAGAAAAGCTTACAACGATGTTTCGGTCCGTCAAAGCCACACTGTGACTTTGTCAGTGGTCCAAATTGGACTAAAACATCGTCATAAGGTTTTCTATGTGCAGAAATACTTGTGTATTATTCCAGTCACAGTATTGTGCCTTTGTTGTTCTTTTTAAACAAAGGGCCTGCACTCTGAATGATGGGCAGAGATGTTGCATTTTGGTGGATATTGGAACTGTGATAACCATGCTCTTCTGGAAAGACTGCTGGGAAATGAATGATGGTGAATGTGCTTTCCTTCCTTGAGTCACCTTGCCTTAGTGGGAAATGGCAAATACTAAAAACTGTGTATACTGATATAAATCAGTCAGTCTGTTCATCCATTACTATATATAATATGCCTTTAATTTTAACAGATACAGTATATATACTGCATATAGATTTGTGTTTTACATGTCTATTGAAAAGCTTGTGTGTGTATAAGTAGATAGTTATTATATTTCTGGTCCTGGTATATGCAAGGCATCCTAATAATATTTTCACTGTCTTAGTTGTGTTTAGAGGATGTGAGGCGGTTGCTGGTGCATCGTGTTCAGGAGCATTACACACTCAAAGTGGAAGCACTTCAAAATGAATACAAGGCACTCCAGTGCCTGGCACAGAAGCACAGTATAAAGATCCTACCACCTGTGCACCATAATACTGATGACCGTGGCACTAAGAGGTAACGAAATGTAAGCTTTTATCTTTCACAGAAAAGGGAGAATTGGTACTTGTAAACAGTTTGTGTATTTAAAAATGCATAAAATAGATTTTTGTTATATTTATGTGGAAGCACTAAATTCTGGTTGCTGGTGTACATTGATTTTGAAAGGCACAGAGAAGGCTGGTGGGTCACTACTGGGCTGAGGTGAAATACTTGTGGATCGTAGGTTTGGTTTGTGGACTGATATTGATGCAGAGTTGTCATTAAATGATGGTTGTACTGTAGTACTCAGGTATTCTGTAAAGCATCTCTGGTATGTTTTCCTCTCAAATAAGTATGAGCTGTATGACCCTTGTAGGTTTAGCGCTTAGTTTTGAGTGTAATATCATCAGTCGAGGTTCTCTACACATACGCTGCTATGTATGATCTATGTAACTGCATTTGTGTATACATGAATATGGCATGGAATGGGTGCACACACACAGAACTGGCTGTATGGGAGTATGGGAGATCTGCATTAAGAGAGAGATTAGCCCCCACCCATAAATACAATGGCTGTGCTTGTTGGTTGGTCATGAGGTACAGCATGCCATCGTTTACACTAAATTTATGCCATGCTAAACAAAGGTTACAGCATGCTCATTGAAAATATACAGTAATTTTTTCACCTGTGTTGTGGCAAAAATGTGTGGAAAGAGCACATGTAAAATGATAAATATATAATGGTTGTGGAGAATCTCCATAATTTTGTATAAAACATTTTAAAGATAAATTTGAAGTTATTGATATTATATATGATTTACTAAGAAAAAAGCTTTCAATACTAGTAATGAATATTGTACATAATACTGCTCAGAAATGGTTCTCGAATAATTAGAGCAAACAGGTGGCAGTTGTCTAGAACAGTAAAGCAGCAGATTGTGCAAGGCTGAAAGAGACTCACAGGTTAATGGTCCTACATTCATCACACAATAAGACTCAGGCTCAGTCCTCTGCAAATTCAGACATACAAACAAGTCTCCGTACAACTGATGATGTGCCGATTCACTTAGCATTACATAGGTACCTAGCTGTTAATCGAGTGTTGTGGGTTGCATCCTGAGGAAGAGGTTCAAAGGAGCCCAGTGGATATAAGCTACACTGCTTGGTTTTCTTTACTTACCTGGGTTAATCCTCCCCAGGATTAATACTCTGAAAATCTTTCCTTCTCCAGCTTTTAATGTGATGGTGTTTGGATATTATTTCTTCCTCTTCCTTAAGGGAATGAGAGAGTTGTTATTCACCTACTTTACTTAAGGGTTTTTAATCCTTGATATTATCACAAAAACAGGCACTGTGTGACTGTTTAGTGCTTCTTCATGAATACAGTACTGTAATAATAGTAAAAAAAAATGTTAAGGTAACCCATCAAAGACTTCAGATTGGATTCTTAAATCAGCATTTGGTTATCTTCTTAAGAAAGTGGTGGAAGCAATCACAGCACCAACAATTCTGTTCATGGAAAAAACACAGAATGGGTGGAGTTTGAACCCATGGCGAGTTAGGCCTAAAACCTAAACCCCACCCGTTCTGTGGTTTGTTTGCAATCATGTTATTACTATTTCGTGAGTCCTGTTTATGTACTGTGAGACATTAAAATATATCTTGCATAAAGAGATTTTTGAGAGCTATCACAACCTTTGCTGACTTGAAGTATTGAAACCATTACAATACTGAATGACCATAATGGTTTAATACTGGGTTTGTGAATATAATAAGGAAAATGATAATAGTAAAGACACTTTGCAGAACAAGTTTTTATTGGAAGAACAGTTCACCTTGTATCAAGTCATAACTTGATACAGCTACACACACAAAAGTCATCCCAGTTAATGCTTGTTCTACAATTGTCAGCAGTACATTATTTAGATCCAGTAATAATAATGGCAAAATGACACCTTGTGAAACTGTAGTAACATGATCATAAAAAAAATTCACAGAATTGCTTACAGTCCTGAAACTGGTAGCTCAGTGCACTCGGTGTTCTGTGAGATATTTACTATTATGTTATGATTTCTAAAGTAAGTTGATAATGGCCTTGCATGGGCTTGCTATAGCCATTTTGTTGTTTGATTATTGTGTAAAAACCTACATTGTGGTCAGTGATGCCCATGCTAACCTTCCTAAGGTATACTGTAATTGAAATACGTATATTACATCTTAGTTAAAGAAATCTCATAAGGTTGGCATGGTACAGTGGTTAGTGCACCGGCCTGCCACTCTTAGGACTAGCATGCCAAGTGTTCTCAGCACTGTATGACTAGCGAGTTTAGTGCTTCTTTTTGATTATAATAATAATAATAATTGCCATGTTCAAATCCTCAGTTCTGTGACATGGTAAAAAGACACTATGCAGAGCAAATCTTTATTTACAGACATTTTGCTATAAGTAGAGCTTTATCACATCATTCAATTGATAAAGCTATACTGTACTTAAATTGAATTATTATTATTTTGGAAAAGCATAAACTTGTAAGGGTAATTCAGCACATTGGGAATGGAAAGCAGTCAGGTTTGATCTGAGGAACAGGAGGACAGGTTCAGTTCCTTGGATCAAGAGTACCCCTCACCAGCAGCAAGGCACCTCCCTTGGGTACCTACAGCAAAACATGAGTAAGACTTTTTCTGTATTTATTTATTTATTTATTAATTTAGCATACATACAGAGGTACAAAAAAAATACAGGTAAGAGCAGCATGCCAAAGCCACTTATATGCATAGCATTACGGGCTGGCTTAAAATTAACTTAAGATTAACTAAGCAATGATGAAATCAGTGATAAGACATTATTGTAAACAGATAACTATAAAGCACAAATGAGTACTATATATGTTCTAGCATGTGTATAATAGCATCATTAGTATTTTTATTAGGCCTGAATCCAAATTGGCAGGGGTTGAGTATGTTTTGGGAGATGAGGTAGGAGTAGATTCGTTTATGAATTAATTTTTCGAAGATTTTTGAGAGAGGGTGTAAATTGGATATTGGCCTATAGTTATTCAACTCTGTTTGGTCTCCTCCTTTATGGATTGGGGTGACCCTTGCTATTTTGAGAACTGTAGGGAAGGTGGAGGATTCAATGGATTTGTTAAAGAGTGTTAAGAACATAAGAACATAAGAACATAAGAACGAAGGAACACTGCAGAAGGCCTACTGGCCCATGCGAGGCAGGTCCAAGTCCCTACCGGCCTAAGCCAATGCACCCAACCTAGTCAGGTCAGGTCACATTGACTTAAGGGAGGAACACGGCAACCGACCTGTTAGCACAAGCTATCAGGTCTAACTCACACCCACCCACATCTACTCATGTATTTATCCAACCTATTTTTAAAGCTACACAACGTTCTGGCCTCTATAACGGTACTTGGGAGTTTGTTCCACTCATCCACAACTCTATTACCAAACCAGTACTTTCCTATATCCCTCCTGAATCTGAATTTTTCCAACTTAAAACCATTGCTGCGAGTCCTGTCTAGGCTAGATATTTTCAGCACACTATTTACATCCCCTTTATTTATTCCTGTCTTCCACTTATAAACCTCAATCATATCCCCCCTAATTCTACGTCTTTCTAGAGAGTGCAGTTTCAGGGCCCTTAGTCTATCCTCATAGGGAAGGTTTCTGATACATGGGATCATCTTTGTCATCCTCCTTTGTACATTTTCCAGAGAATTTATATCCATTCTGTAATACGGTGACCAAAACTGTGCAGCATAATCTAAATGAGGCCTAACCAAGGATGTATAGAGTTGAAGAACAACCTGAGGACTCCTATTATTTATGCTTCTTGATATGAAGCCAAGGATTCTATTAGCTTTATTGCGAACACTTATGCACTGTTGTCTTGGTTTCAGATTACTGCTAACCAGAACTCCTAAATCTTTTTCGCAATCCGTAATATTAAGATCTACATTATTTAGTTTATATGTGGCATGGTTATTGTCCTGTCCAACATTTAGAACTTTGCATTTGTCTATATTAAACTGCATCTGCCACTTCTCCGACCACTGCATCAGTCTATTCAAATCTTCCTGGAGTGCTCGAATGTCCTCGTCAGAATGAATTCGACGGCCTATTTTGGTGTCATCGGCAAACTTGCCGATGTCGCTCTTTATGCCCTCATCTATGTCGTTTATGTAGATTGTGAACAGCAGGGGGCCCAACACTGACCCCTGTGGAACACCGCTCGTGACGCTTCCCCACTCTGATTTCTCCCCATTTATGCAAACTCTCTGCTGCCTATTTGTCAACCATGCCTCTATCCAGGAAAAAATTTCTCCTCCTATTCCATGTGCTTTAATTTTCCTCAATAGTCTCTGATGTGGGACCCTGTCAAAAGCCTTACTGAAGTCCATATACACAATATCATATTCATTACCATGATCTACCTCCTCAAATACCTTAGTGAAAAAAGTTAATAAATTCGTAAGGCAGGAACGCCCCTTTGTAAAACCATGCTGAGATTCGTTGATTAATTTATGCTTTTCAAGGTGGCTACGAACTGCCTCGGCAATTATTGATTCCATAAATTTTCCCACTATGGAGGTTAGGCTTATTGGTCTATAGTTCGAAGCTAAGGACCTGTCACCTGTTTTGAAAATAGGTATCACATTTGCCATTTTCCACTTATCTGGCACCATGCCAGTTTGTAGTGATATGTTGAAAAGATTAGCCAAAGGTGTGCTAAGCTCCTCTTTACATTCCTTTAGAACCCTTGCATACAGTTCATCAGGGCCTGGGGATTTGTTAGGTTTTAATTTATCTATTTGCCTAAGGACCATGTCACTTGTGACCCTAATAGTGCACAGTTTATTATCGTCCTGTTCTACATAATTTATCATTACTGGAATATCGCTGGTATCCTCCTGTGTAAAAACTGAGAGGAAGTATGTGTTAAAAATTCTACACATTTCCTTATCACTGTCAGTGAGCTGACCCGAGGAACTTTTGAGTGGGCCTATCTTGTCCCTGATCTTACTTCTGTATACCTGAAAGAATCCTTTTGGGTTAGTCTTCGATTCTCTTGCAACTTTAACCTCATAATCTCTTTTTGCTTTTCTAATTCCCTTTTTTATTTCTCTCTTTAACTGAATATATCGATTTCTTAATTGCCCCTCTCCTCTTTTGATTTGCCTATATATGCCTCTCTTTTGACCAATCAGATATTTTAATCTATTGTTCATCCATTTAGGATCATTTTTGTTTGATCTGATTTCCCTATTTGGAACATAATTTGACTGAGCAGCTAGAACTATGCCCTGGAAAGCATCATATCGGCAACCATCACCACCTACCTGACCCCTAGTCAGGTCATTCCAGTTCAGCCCACCTAAGTAATTTTTCAGTCCTATGAAATCAGCCAAGCGAAAGTCAGGGACGGAGACTTGATTGCCATTATTAGGGGAATTCCATGATATGTTAAAACTGAGTGAATTGTGATCACTCTCCCCAAGCTCATCATTAACCTCAAGATTATTAATTAGTGTTTCCCTACTGGCAAGAACCAAGTCAAGGAGGTTATTTCCCCTAGTTGGCTCTGTCACAAACTGTTTTAAAAAACAATCCTGGATCGTATCAAGAAAGTCACCCGACTCTAAATTTCCTGTCAAATTGCTCCAGTCAATCTGTCTATAGTTGAAATCTCCCATTAGCACAACATTTTCGTATGTAGATGCCTTACGAATTTCGTCCCATAGAAGTTTACTGCACTCCCTATCAAGATTTGGGGCCCTGTAAATCACACCCAAAATTAGTTTTTCTCGGCCCTCGAGAAGCTGTAACCAAACAGATTCAGTGGCTGACGCTTCTAATTTAATATCTTGTCTAACACAACAATTTAAATTGTCTCTGACATACATCGCTACTCCACCACCTTTCCTGTTGACCCTGTCAGTGTGGAATAATTTATAGCCTTGTATGTGACATTCAGAGGGCATCTCTCTATCTTTCAGATTGAGCCAGGTCTCTGTTATAGCAATAATATCTATGTTTCCTGCACTTGCAATTAATCTTAGCTCATCTATCTTATTTCTAACACTCCTGCTATTAGTATAGTAAACCTTAAGGGAGCTAGTCCCTTGCTGCCCTCTGCTGTCCCCCTTTGTTTGCTGACCTGTTCTATTGTCTTTATTTATAACTTCATGCTGAATGCCTTTTATACATTTACTGTTTCCAACCCTAGTGTTGCAACCTGCTTGTTTCCCACACACACCCATACCTCTATCTTCCATCAGTTTAAAATCATAGGCATTTCACCAATGGCCTTCTCAATCGAGTCTGCAAGTGCTACCACCCCTGCCCCAGAGAGATGAACCCCATCCCTTGCATACATATCATGTTTGCCATAAAAGTTGTTCCAGTTGTCAATGAATGGGATTGCAAGTTCCTTGCAGTATCTGTCTAGCCAGCAATTTACACCAATTGCCCTAGACAACCATTCATTTCCTACTCCCCTTCTAGGCAAGATGCTACATATGATTGGGATCCCTCCCTTAGACTTAATGAAATCTATAGCTGACCTGTACTTATCTAGCAGCTCTTCTCTCCTACCCTTCCCAATATCATTTCCACCAGCACTGAGACAGATAATGGGCTTGTTCCCATTACCTGACATGATATTATCCAGTCTGTTGACAATGTCCCCAACACCAGCTCCAGGGAAGCACACTCTATCTCTCATCTTCTTATTCCTATTACAAAAAGCACGGTCAACATATCTTACCTGAGAGTCACCAACCACAAGAATGCGCTTACCTTCATTAGCAGGGGCAGTAGTACCCTAACCTTCACTGGCCACTGAAGTACATTCATCCTGGAGAACAGAGAAGCGATTTCCTACCTTCAGATCTTCACTCTTAACTTTCCTTACTCTGATGCGCCTCCCATTACTGTGAACAACTCGCCACTTGTAGCAGGTGCTGGGCTGCACCTCACTGCTGGTAGCCGTTGCTACCTCCCCACCTACAGCCTCCTCACAGTGAGAGACAGACTGCACCTCACTGCTAGAAGCCTCATTCCCCACATCTCCAACCACCTCACACTCTCTCCCAGGCCCATTGAGGTGGACCTTCAGCCTCCTAATCTCCTCCTGGAGAAGCAAGACCTCCTCCTTCAACTCTCCAACCTCAGTTTTTAAAACACTGCAGAAGCAAGCCATGCTTTGTAACCGTCCACGCTAATCCCCAAAGCAGCTCAGGGTCTGTGACCTCACGTGACGACTGACCACTGAACACTGACGACTGACCACTGCAATGATTGGTGATAGTACTTGTGACGCTTTTTTGCATATAAAGGGTAGTAAGGTATTTAAATCTCCTGCCTTGTTTTTTAGTGCGTTGATAATAAGGGAGACTTCGTATGGGTTAGTCGGAGCTAGGAACAGTGTGTTCGGGTAGTTGCCAGTGAGGTAGTCATTTGGTGGGGTATCTGAGCTTGGGATTTTATTGGCAAGGTTTTGTCCTATAGTGGAGAAGAAATCATTGAGTCTGTTTGCTGTTTCTGTTGGTGGGAGTTGGGGTTCATCTGATTTTGCTAATTTTATTTCGCTATTTCGTGATATCTTTTTTGCTCCCAGAATTTTTGATAGGGTTTTCCAGGTCTTTTTTATATCACCTCGTAAGTTGGATAATCTGTTCTCATAATACAATTTTTTTGCCCTTCTTATCAGGCTGGTTAGGATTGACGAGTAACGTTTTGCAAGTGGGATCCTCTTGTTGCATTTTGTCAATTATTATTATAATAAAAAAAAAAGCGCTAAGCCACAAGGGCTCCCCATACTGAGTACTACTTCAGTTGTAATAGTGCACATACCAATGATCTAGAGAAAAGTCTTGTTATTTAGTTATACAGATTTCATGCCATAAATATAGTTATTACACTAGTTGCTATAATCATAAAGAATTGAATAATTATATACTTGTCTACTACTAACATTTATTTTGTATCATATTTAAATGTGAAAAAATTATGGACACCTGATTCATATATAGG
Source organism: Cherax quadricarinatus (assembly GCF_038502225.1). NCBI lineage: Eukaryota > Metazoa > Arthropoda > Malacostraca > Decapoda > Parastacidae > Cherax > Cherax quadricarinatus. The sequence continues at coordinate 7,631,719 of NC_091368.1, forward strand.
AAAAAGTAGTGCAGAAATAAGGTTCATGTACACAACAGTACTATACATACTGTATATTAAATATTTTGATAATTACATACAATGCCTGCACTTTACAGGAGGGGTTTGGGATATTGGCAGTTTGGAGGGATATATGTCCTGGAGGCAGTGGAGATGTCGTTTCTGAGGGCAATGTGTGGTGTGAATGTAATGCAGAGAATCAATAGTTTGGAAATTAGGAGGAGGTGTGGGGGTTATTAAAAGTATTATCCAGAGGGCTGAGGAGGGGTTGTTGAGGTGGTTCGGATATTACAGAGGAAGGAAGGAAATAGAATGACTTGGAGAGTGTATAAATCTGTAGTGGAGGGAAGGCGGAGTAGGGGTCATCCTAGGAAAGGTTGGAGGGAGGGGGTAAAGGAGGTTTTGTGTGCAAGGGGCTTGAACTTCCAGCATGTGCGAGCGTGTTAGATAGGAGCGAGTGGAGACAGGTGGTTTTTATGACTTGACATGCTGTTGGAGTGTGAGCAACGTAACATTTATGAAGGGATTCAGGAAAACCAGCTGGCCAGACTTGAGTCTTGGAGGTAGGAAGTACAGTGCCTACACTCTAGAGGAGGGGTGTTGATATTGCAGTTTTATAACTGTAGTGTAAGTTTGCCTCTGGCAAGACAGTGATGGAGTGAATGATGACGATAGTATTTCTTCTTTTTCGGGTCGCCCTGCCTTGGTGAGAAGGAATCGATGTGTTAATAAAAAAAATAGAACATTTGATGACATAAACATGAGCAGTGAATAGTTTTTATGGCTGAATATAACTTGCATGTATTAACCTCAGTTGTAATAGTTGTGACTAAAGGTGTTGTATCAAGAGAAAACATCAACATTCACTTGCAATAGGAAGACACTGTGACCAAACACTTTGTTCACAATGTACTACAGTACTGTATTACAAAATACATTAGAATTCAGTTTATAATACAATATTATGATTATCATATGTAATTTATTTGTTGAGCACTTCCCTATGAATAATCCAACTAATGGAAGGTAATAAAACTGAAGGTCATTCAGCTCTTCAGTCTCTCCAGAAAAGGTTTCTTGATGATGGTGAGGAGCTCTTGATCCTAGGAATTAGGCTTCACCTTCCCTTGATCAAACGTGATTGACTCCCATTCCTTCCAAACACTGTATGAACTCCTATGGTTGTAGCGCTCCTCCACAAGTGTATATTATAATCTTCAATCAATAGCAGCCAATACTGTGTACTATATATAATTAGTATTTATACCATGAGGAGGACTAGTAGGGCAAAATTAAAACTAGTTCCTTGTGAAGATAAAGATCAAAACTAACAAAAAGGTGAATTTAACAAATGAAATCACCAAAGAACAGTACTTAGTTCTGTTTATCTGAGTGTGGAAAATACTAGTACGGTAGTCATGAAAATAACAGTAATGCTGCATATAAATAATGAGGCTGAAGTTTGTTGAAAGACAGAAAAAAACCTACGACAGTTGAATGCATTGATAAATGCGATAACTGGTAATGGCAGTTTACTGACAATAACTTCACACACAATAGTTGTAAATGACAGACACAAGTTTATATATCAGTGATTACAACTGTCTGATGGAAATAATGGTAAATGCAGTTAAGACAGCATTAATAGCCAAAATAAACTCGAGAATGACAAGATGGCAATAACAATAAATACGTATAACTGATGATGAACGTTATAACCACAGACACGATAATTTTAAATAGTGTATCTTATGGTGGCTTGGGAAGAAATATATAAAAAAGTGATATAACATATGGCTTGAGGTGAAGATGACCGAGTGAAGTACACTATAACAGGTGTTGAAACTGGAGCAGGTAAATGGTAAGACATGTCATGTAAGTATTGTATGCTATTATAATTGAAACGAGGACATGAATAAACTTAAAATGCCGATAAAAATGTCAAATAAGAAATGACGTAAATACTGGTGGTAACATGCAAATGAGGATACAAGTAACAATTGTAAAGATACTGATGGTCAGTGACAATAAAAATGATGCTGGTATGATAATGAGAAATGAAGCCAACAGTGAGATGACAGAGTGATGACAGTCGCCCTAACAAAAAGTCGACTGACCTTGACGACGTTGTCTTCATGTCCAATATGCATGTGAGAAATGTGAAAGATACAGTAAATGATAAGGGAGGTGGTGTGGTGGTGATAGTGAAGCTGGTGGTGGTGACGCTGGTGATAGTGAAGCTGGTGGTGGTGACGCTGGTGATAGTGAAGCTGGTGGTGGTGACGCTGGTGATAGTGAAGATGGTGGAGGTGACGCTGGTGATAGTGAAGCTGGTGGTGGTGTGGTGGTGATAGTGAAGCTGGTGGTGGTGACGCTGGTGATAGTGAAGCTGGTGGTGGTGACGCTGGTGATAGTGAAGCTGGTGGTGGTGACGCTGGTGATAGTGAAGCTGGTGGTGGTGACGCTGGTGATAGTGAAGCTGGTGGTGGTGACGCTGGTGATAGTGAAGCTGGTGGTGGTGACGCTGGTGATAGTGAAGCTGGTGGAGGTGACGCTGGTGATAGTGAAGCTGGTGGTGGTGACGCTGGTGATAGTGAAGCTGGTGGTGACGCTGGTGATAGTGAAGCTGGTGATAGTGAAGCTGGTGGTGGTGATAGTGAAGCTGGTGGTGGTGACGCTGGTGATAGTGAAGCTGGTGGTGGTGACGCTGGTGATAGTGAAGCTGGTGGTGGTGACGCTGGTAATAGTGAAGCTGGTAGTGGTGACGCTGGTGATAGTGAAGCTGGTAGTGGTGACGCTGGTAATAGTGAAGCTGGTAGTGGTGACGCTGGTGACAGTGAAGCTGGTAGTGGTGACGCTGGTGACAGTGAAGCTGGTGGCTGTGGTAGTGGAGGTAATGAAGCCTGGTAGTGATGCTGGTGGTGAATGTTAGCAACGGTGGTGATGGTGATGATGCTGGTGGTAATGGGTATGGTGGTAGTGATACTGGCGGTGATAGTAGTGGTGGCGATAATGTGGTGATGCTGGTTGTGATAATGATGTTGCTTGTGGTGATGGTGGTGCCGGTGGTGGTGACGGTGAAAGTGAACAGTGAGCAACACGAGAGCTACTTCCCTGTATAGGTGTAGGAAGTGGCTCCTGCTGCACGTTTCATGGTCTGCATGTCACTCCTGCTGCTACCTGCTCGAGGGGTAACTAGCAGGTGGCGCTGCCTTATTCTCATTACTGAAGTTTGCCTCATGGGAGGAGAGGGAACGAGCTCTAGCTCTTGGTCCTGTGTATATGTGTGTGTGCGTGTTACGCAGTGTGCAACAGTAAAATTTATATAAGAAATAACGCACCATATGTCATTTTCCGGGTTTGTACTGAATCCGAACGTGTATTATTCCCGGGCAGTTAGTGGCCAGGAGACAGTAGATGAGGTGTGGTGAGTGTCAGTGGAACAACACTTGCAATAAGATGCACTAATACATCAGGGTGTGTTTAGTAGGGCTGGTGTTTTTTTGCAAGTTTATACCAAATGTTATTTTAGTGCTGTCATGTTTATTTGTCAGGCCCTAGTATGCTGAGGCCTGTTTATGGTGTTTTGCCTGCTGGTAATTAATCTACCAGACAGAAGTGAAGACGGGGGTATGTCATGGAGCCTCCCTGATAATTTATTTTGTTTAGCTCATTAGTAGCAGTGTGCTAGTGAGTTAAACGAAATAAATTATCAGGGAGGCTCCATGACGTCTTCACTTGTCTGGTAGATCAATTACCAGCAGGCAAAACACCATAAACAGGCCTCAGCATACTAGGGCCTGACAAATAAACATGACAGCACTAAAATAACATGGTATAAACTTACAAAAAAACACCAGCCCTACTAAACACACCCTGATGTATTAGCAGATCTTAGAGCAAGTGTTGTTCCACTGACACTCACCACACCTCATCTACTGTCTCCTGGCCACTAACTGCCCGGGAATAATACACGTTCGGATTCAGTACAAACCCGGAAAATGACATAGGGAGCGTTATTATATAAATTTTACTGTAGCACACTGAGTAACAGGGAGTAAGTCACTTATGTGGTTGCAGGGGTCGATTCACAGCTCGTGTGTGTGTGTGGATTTACCTGTTTGCGGTTGTAAGGGGTCGATTCATAGCTCCTGGCCTCGCCTCTTCGCTGGTCGTTACTAGGTCCCCTCTCTCCCTGCTCTAAGAGCCTTACTCTGTTAGTTACCATTCTGTCAAAGGCACATGTCGATAAGACACTTGGCCTGTTGTACTCACCTAATTGTGGTTGCAGGGGTCGATACTCAGCTCCTGGCCCCACCTCTTCACTGAGCGCTACTGGGTCCTCTCTCTCCCTGCTTCATGAACTTTATCATGCTTCATCTTAAAGCTATGTATGGTTCCTGCCTCCAATACCTCACTTGCTAGGCTATTCCACTGCCTGACAACTCTATGACTGAAGAAATACTTCCTAACATCCCTTTGACTCATCTGAGTCTTTCAACTTCCAATTGTGACCCCTTGTTTCTGTGTCCCATCTCTGGAACATCCTGTCTCTGTCCACCTTGTCAATTCTTCGCAGTATTATGTATGTCGTTATCATGTCTCTAACTCCTGTCCTCCAGTGTCGTCAGGCCGATTTCCCTTAACCTTTCTTCGTAGGACATTTCCCTTAGCTCTGGAACTAACCTTCTCTAATTTCTTGGCGTGCTTGATCAAGTGCGGGTTCCAAACTGGTGCTGCGTACTCCAGTATGGGCCTGACATACACGGTGTACAGTGTCTTGAACGATTCCTTACTAAGGTACCGGAATGCTCTTCTCAGGTTTGCCAGGCGCCCATATGCTGCAGCAGTTACCTGGTTGATGTGTGCTTCCGGAGACATGCTCGGTGTTATGGTCACCCCAAGATCTTTCTCCTTGGGTGAGGTTTGCAGTCTTTGGCCACCTAGTCTATACTCTGTCTGCGGTCTTCTTTGCTCTTCCCCGATCTTCATGACTTTGCACTTGGCTGTGTTAAATTCAAGAAGCCAGTTCCTGGACCAGGTGTCCAGCCTGTCCAGGTCTCTTTGTAGACCTGTCTGGTCCTCATCTGATTTAATTCTCCTCATTAACTTCACATCATCTGCGAGCAGGGACACTTTGAACCACAAACCTCAATGTGTGAGCTAAGTGCTCTACCAACCGATATAGTGAAAAAAAAAAACTTAACGGCTCCTATTAACAAGATAAGATTTCATTCGGATTTTTAACCCCGGAGGGTTAGCCACCCAGGATAACCCAAGAAAGTCAGTGCGTCATCGAGGACTGTCTAACTTATTTCCATTGGGGTCCTTAATCTTGTCCCCCAGGATGCGACCCACACCAGTCGACTAACACCCAGGTACCTATTCGCTGCTAGGTGAACAGGACAATAGTGTAAGGAAACGTGTCGAAATGTTTCCACCCGCCGGGAATCGAACCCGGGCCCTCCGTGTGTGAAGCGGGAGCTTCAGCCACCAGGTGTATCATTAGCTAAACTTAATCCAATTTTTATAGTCAGCGGGAAGTGCTAAAAATCAATTCAGAAATTAAATTTCATAATAGTATTTTTCGTAGCGGTATTCAGATTTGTTACCAGATTCAAGAACTATAATTTCTAGTGTTAAATTAAGTCGTTATCCTAACACAGTTTTATTTCAAAACCTGAGTCTAAGGTAAGAAGCTCTCCCAAGATGCCACCTTCATATTTATTGGTGAGGGGCTCTTGATTTAGGGAATTGGATCTGTGCTCCAGTTCCCCAAATTAAGCCTGAATGCCTTCCACATCCCCCCAGGCGCTGTATAATCCTCCGGGTTTAGCGCTTCCCCCTTGATTGTAATAATAATTAACCTTCATATTTACTGCCATGTGAAAAGGTGCAACACAATAATACCTTTATTTACTACATGTACAAGCCCCTCAAGGAAGGTTCCTTGATGTTGGTGAGGGGCTCTTGATTTAGGGAATTGAATCTGTGCTCCAGTTCCCCGAATTAAGCCTGAATGCCTTCCACATCCCCCCCCCCAGGCGCTGTATAATCCGCCGGGTTTAGCGCTTCCCCTTTGATTATAATAATAATAATACATGTACAAGGTATACAGACCATAGCTGACATCAGTGACATACTACTGTATAGAAAGCCGCTTGTTATGCTGAGCATTTCGGGCAAATTAGGTCAGTTTTGTCCCAGGATGCGACCCACACCAGTCTCCAAACATCCAGGTATCCGTTTTACTGATGGGTGACCATAGACAACCGGTGTAAAGAAACATGCCCAATATTTCTACCCTCACTGGGAATCGAACCCGTACATCACCGTGTGAAGCAAGAGCTTTAGCCACCAGGCCACGGGGCAGGTGTATGAAGACTTGTTCAATATATCTCACCTAGTAAGTATATTTAAGTACAAGTACACATCAGTACAATTATCATACATAGTGTAAATTACCGAGGATAACCCAAAAAGTCAAAGAGTGACTTATTCCCATGGGAAGGGGAGTCCTTGCTCAGGCAGGTAATCGAACCTAAGTCCACTCGGTTGTGAGCTGAACACGCGCTCTCTCCAGCGAGCACAGCTCAGGCACACACCTGGCAGGTGTTTGAGAGACAATGAGGGCAGACAGCGGCGTAATCAAGGTGTGTAAGCAGGTAGTTGGCCGCCCTGGTGCACCAGGTGGCGGGAGAGCCAGTAACACTGGCGGTCAGCTTCTCAACATGACACTGTTACTGAAGGTACTAACCACCCAGAACTGTAAGAAAATAAAAATTGTTTATTAGGTAACAGTAATGGTTGATGAATAAGCCATGAGCAACATCTGAGTATCTTTGAAGACCACCGAACAATAACTTTATCATTTTAATACAGAGGTTGCAAAACAACCACAGTGGCAGTTGAATGATAGCGCTAGGCCTTTCGTGATGCAACCAGCACATCTTCAGGAGCTTGCAATGTTTCAGAAATGAGTAGGAAGTCCAGGTAGATTAATTCAGGGAAACGACTCTAGCAAGAGCCATTTTATTGTTTTTTTTTCCGTGAATGTTTCTTTTTCTGAACTATACAGTTTATTAGCTGATGCATCTGATGAAGAGGATGGCAGGTTGTGTCTCATAGCACACTCAAGCTCACACACTGAGGTCCGTGGTTCGATCCCCGGTACAGGTGGAAACATTAGGATGTGTTTCCTTAAGACACCTGCTATCCCTGTTCACCTAACAGTAAAATAGGTACCTGGGTGTTAGTCGACTGGTGTGGGTCGCATCCTGGGAACAAGATTTACGTAATTTGCCTGAAATGCTCTACCTAAGAAAAGGCTTTTTATATAGTATGTCACTTTTGCCAGTTTACGAATCCAAATAAATTATAAATCGATGGATTCCAAGCAATAACTGGATAATGTATCATCAGATTAGCTTCAAACCTTAAATTCTTGAATATTTTATTTAAAGAGTAAGGTTTGGATTTATTTTATGCAGTGTATATGCCAATTTTTCATATTACCGAAACAGAAACAGAAGTTCCCATGTAACACCTTGGGAATATCTCTTGTGATAGTCTTTAACTCTGATATTTATCTGTATTACATATTTATGCCACACTCTGTACTATTCATTTTGCGTGCATCGAGATAGAGACGGCTGGGCTTATGGAACACAAAGGATTTTTTCTCTGATAGAGACAGAGAAAAACAGAGTTAATGAAATACTGGGATATCCCAAACATGAATAAATAAAGCTCCAGCAGTGAGAATATAATGTACCTCAGCGAGAGGTGCTTGGACCAGTCTATAGAAGAGGTGTAAATGTACTATATATATATATATGTCGTGCCGAATATGTAAAACTGGTCAATTAGCAAGAACTCATTTAAAATTAAATCCTTTCTGAAATTTTCTCTTATACGTTTAAAGATATATTTTTTTCATTAATGTTAATGTAAAAATTTTTAATTTTGCACCAAAAGAATCTTAGAAAACTTACCTAACCTTATTTTTAAAAGAACAATTTATTTTAGCCTAACCCAACTAAATATATTTTAAATACGTTTACAATAATTTAGTACTAAACAAACACAATCAAATATATTTTTTTTTCGTTAGGTTCAGAATGATTTTGGCGAAATTATTACATACACAAATTTTCACTTGTCCTATATGGCAAGATGAGCGTTGCTATTTAAGCCAAGATCGCAAGTTCTGCCTATTCGGCACGACATATATATATATATATATATATATATATATATATATATATATATATATATATATATATATATATATATATATATATATATATATTAATGGTTAAACACAGATGTACTTATCTCTATGTATATTATTGTAAATTTATTTTATAGATTAGAGAGTACATATAAGCAATACACATCATTGTATGACGCCTGGTTCAACCCTTCGCTATAATTATAATAATAATAATAATATACAAACATTAATATTTGTATGGTATTTTTCCCTGACAAGGAATTATTCTGCCATTGTACGGAACCTATTGCCACTCATATAATAATTTTCCAGATTTT
>NC_091368.1:7657771-7790271 GCF_038502225.1 Cherax quadricarinatus
GAGAAACATGACAGCTGAATATGACAAGAAACATGACATAGCTGAATATGACAAGAAACATGACATAGCTGAATATGACAAGAAACATGACATAGCTGAATATGACAAGAAACATGACATAGCTGAATATGACAAGAAACATGACATAGCTGAATATGACAAGAAACATGACATAGCTGAATATGACAAGACACATGACATAGCTGAATATGACAAGAAACATGACATAGCTGAATATGACAAGAAACATGACATAGCTGAACATGACAAGAAACATGACATAGCTGAATATGACAAGACACATGACATAACTGAATATGACAAGAAACATGACACAGCTGAATATGACAAGAGACATGACATAACTGAATATGACAAGAAACATGACATAGCTAAATATGACAAGACATGACATAGCTGAATATGACAAGAAACTTGACATAGCTGAATATGACAAGAAACATGACATAGCTGAATATGACAAGAAACATGACATAGCTGAATATGACAAGACACATGACATAACTGAATATGACAAGAAACATGACACAGCTGAATACGACAAGAGACATGACATAACTGAATATGACAAGAAACATGACACAGCTGAATATGACAAGAGACATGACATAACTGAATATGACAAGAAACATGACATAGCTAAATATGACAAGACATAACATAGCTGAATATGACAAGAGACATGACATAGCTGAATATGACAAGAGACATGACATAGCTGAATATGACAAGAGACATAACATAGCTGAATATGACAAGAGACATAACATAGCTGAATATGACAAGAGACATAACATAGCTGAATATGACAAGAGACATGACATAGCTGAATATGACAAGACATAACATAGCTGAATATGACAGACATGACATAGCTGAATATGACAAGACATAACATAGCTGAATATGACAAGAGACATAACATAGCTAAATATGACAAGAGACATGACATAGCTGAATATGACAAGAGACACACACATATATATATATAATGGTTTAAAATAAAGAATCTGAATAGCGTAAAAATATTTAATATTCGGAGAACATGGAATAAAATATGTTTATACTGAGAACATTAATAAACTATGTAATAAATTATATAATAGGAATAAACAACAGTTAAAACAAGGAATATACATGCAAAAATTATACACAAGTCTGAAACACAGTGTTTGTTAGCAGAATTATCAATACTGTCTTAATATTTACAAAGATTACTGTTTGTTAACTTGATAATTTGTTAACTTGATCACTTGTTAACTTGATCACTTGTTAACTTGATCACTTGTTAACTTGATCACTTGTTAACTTGATCACTTGTTAACTTGATCACTTGTTAACTTGATCACTTGTTAACTTGATCACTTGTTAACTTGATCACTTGTTAACTTGATCACTTGTTAACTTGATCACTTGCTAACTTGATCACTTGCTAACTTGATCACTTGCTAACTTGATCACTTGTTAACTTGATCACTTGTTAACTTGATCACTTGTTAACTTGATCACTTGTTAACTTGATCACTTGTTAACTTGATCACTTGTTAACTTGATCACTTGTTAACTTGATCACTTAACTTGATCACTTGTTAACTTGATCACTTGTTAACTTGATCACTTGTTAACTTGATCACTTGTTAACTTGATCACTTGTTAACTTGATCACTTGTTAACTTGATCACTTGTTAACTTGATCACTTGTTAACTTGATCACTTGCTAACTTGATCACTTGTTAACTTGATCACTTGTTTACTTGATCACTTGTTTACTTGATCACTTGTTAACTTGATCACATGTTAACTTGATCACATGTTAACTTGATCACATGTTAACTTGATAATTTGTTAACTTGATCATTTGTTAACTTGGTCATTTGTTAACTTGATCATTTGTTAACTTGATCATTTGTTAACTTGATCATTTAACTTGATCACTTGTTAACTTGATCACTTGTTAACTTGATCACTTGTTAACTTGATCATTTGTTAACTTGATCATTTGTTAACTTGATCATTTGTTAACTTGATCATTTGTTAACTTGATCATTTGTTAACTTGATCATTTAACTTGATCACTTGTTAACTTGATCACTTGTTAACTTGATCACTTGTTAACTTGATCACTTAACTTGATCACTTGTTAACTTGATCATTTAACTTGATCACTTGCTAACTTGATCACTTGTTAACTTGATCATTTAACTTGATCACTTGTTAACTTGATCATTTAACTTGATCATTTAACTTGATCACATGTTAACTTGATCATTTGTTAACTTGATCACATGTTAACTTGATCATTTGTTAACTTGATCATTTGTTAACTTGATCATTTGTTAACTTGATCACTTGTTAACTTGATCATTTGTTAACTTGATCATTTGTTAACTTGATCATTTGTTAACTTGATCACTTGTTAACTTGATCATTTGTTAACTTGATCACTTGTTAACTTGATCATTTGTTAACTTGATCATTTGTTAACTTGATCATTTAACTTGATCACTTGTTAACTTAATCACTTATTAACTTGATCACTTAACTTGATCATTTAACTTGATCACTTGCTAACTTGATCACTTGTTAACTTGATCACTTGTTAACTTGATCACTTGTTAACTTGATCACTTGCTAACTTGATCACTTGCTAACTTGATCACTTAACTTGATCATTTAACTTGATCACTTGCTAACTTGATCACTTAACTTGATCATTTGTTAACTTGATCATTTAACTTGATCACTTGTTAACTTGATCATTTAACTTGATCACTTGTTAACTTGATCATTTAACTTGATAATTTGTTAACTTGATCACTTGTTAACTTGATCACTTGTTAACTTGATCATTTGTTAACTTGATCATTTGTTAACTTGATCACTTGTTAACTTGATCACTTGTTAACTTGATCACTTGTTAACTTGATCATTTGCTAAATAAACTTGGGATGAATATTTTGTTTCATAATATTTTCGTTATTCTCAATAATAGTATGTTGTAAAATATTAGAAATAAGGTACTTTATACATTTTTTATGAATATACAAGCTAATACAATTTTTTTTGTAAACACTGACATTTATGGCGGTGGGGGGAGTGTGAGGTGAAGCCTGGACGGGAGGGGGACTAATCTAAAAATATAATGACACGTAACATCATCACACGATACCTTCCCATCACTGACGATGACTTAAGAATCATCACTGCCCACTTAACTACCTCTCACTGTAGCCTCTGAAAGGCTGAGCGGGAACAATGACCCTGTCATTAGGCCTTAGTCACTGGCGTTTCACTGTACTGTGTCAGCTGTATGTATATAAGCAACTTGCATTGTACAATTAATGTCACTACCGTTGCTGGAATAATTCACAACCCACAAATTTTATATATAGCAAAAGACGACATTTGCTTCATGTTGGTTCGAAAGGCGTAGATATTCAGCATAGATACCCTGTATGTGGAACAATTATAATGAATTTCGGTAGGTCAGGTATAGATATTCATAAAATTAATTTCAGTGATGCTAAATACTGAAGGGATGCAACAATATATCGCCAGGTAACTTAGGGAATCATTGATAATTAGTAACGTTCCTAATTTCAGTACTATGCACGCTATCAATAACTACTTGATAATGTTCTAGGACAGACAGAAACGTTATCTAGTTTCATCTCCAATTTGTGAGTTGTGGGCGTGATTGGTAGGAGCGTATGGTACAGCCAGAGAGGGAGGCGTGGGTTGGGTGTAGTGTGATGTGGGTTGGAGGGGCGGTCACCCTGCCAACTGTTGCACTGCGGCATGCGTCACTATCAGGAGTGCCATCTGTCATGCGGTGCTTACCACCCCTCACGGCAAGTAACCCAGTGAGTTTTCGATGTTGTCTGAGAAGAGGAAGGAATTATTGGCTTGCATGGAGGAATACGCATCGTCTTCAGACTCCGACGCTGACTGGTTGAGATGGTTGATAAGGTCGGTCGTCTGGCTAAGTTTAAGCTCTGAGAAAAGGGCAGCAATCTCGGCCGTCTTCTTCATTGAAAGGATGGAAGCAGTGTCACTGTCATCCCTCTTCTGGCGTTGTGATGCCCCGCGGTACACCACCTTCCCACTGGGGTCCACTGCTGATACCAACAGAATCTTCTGGTTAGAAGATCCGGAGCCCCTAGAACCTTGTGAGCGATGTGTCCCTATCCCACTGCCGCTCCCTTGTGACGACACCTGTGATCCCCTGGAGCCCCCCGATCCAAGGGACCCTGAAGGATGCCGTCGAAGTCTGGGAGACGAGAGGAGAGACTCGGTACTTGCTGCCCTCTGATGAGGTGGAACCTGACGTCGCCCGCTGTCCTGACTGTGGTATCCGGACCCGTCTGATGATCGATGCATCGCAGAGATCTCGGAGTCGGTCGATAAATTCGACGACAGACTTTTCTTCCTCATGACATCCGGGTGCAAGGAGAAGACAGTGCCTGCAGATCGACTCTTACTTTGTTCGGTCAGGTACAAGGAAGAGCTCTTGTTTTGTGTGGTGCTGGTAGACGACCCACCAGTGTTTCGCTTCCACGAAGTTGGATGCGACTCCAGTTCACTGAGGTTGGAGTGTGACCCGTAGCCTTTCTTGTAGGAGGCGATGCTCTTCATCGTGGCGTTGGTGTCGGTCTCAGAGTCTAGGTTAATTTCATACATCTTCAGGCCGTTCTTCTTGACCCGTTTGAGAGAACAGTAACATTTCTCACTCTCAGCACAGCTTTCAGTGTCACAGTCACACGGGGAGTCGTGTTCTTTATGTTTGTCGTTTGGCTTGGTCGATGAGGCTCGCCGAGGTAGAGAGCAGTAACACTTGCTGGAACATTCACTGTCGTAACCACACTCGCTACACGACAAATAGCCTTCGTTGGCTTGGGACGAATTTCGTCGAGGCATTGGCGTTTTAGGTGCCACTTTCCTCCCACTGACCTCTAGCATGTGAGTGAACTCGTTCTCTTTATTGTCTGCCCGTCTCGCAGCACTGTTGTTGCGTCCCTTCTCAAACATATAGCGGTTTTTGTTGTTGACCAACTTTCTGAGTGGTGACTTGTCCTTCAGATAGCTTGACTGTAGGCTAGAGGCGCGGGAGCCCAATCGCGAAAATGATCGTTTGGTGGCCTTCAAAACTGAGGAGATGGTGGATCCGTCACTATCAGAATCCATGAGGCTCATGAGAGAGGAACTGCGGCCTCGAGTTTGTTGTCTCATGATGTTCTTAGACCGCTGGTAGATCTCGTCCTTGGACAATGTTAGAGCCAGCTTCAAAAGAATCTCTCGTTGGTCGGGATCCATCTCGCTAAACGACATTCCACGCGGATTTATCACTTGTTTCAGCACCTCATCCACACTCTTTAGGCCCGTCTTCTGTTTGACGTCATCCAAGAGGTCATGGAAATTGTACTTATTAGTGACGTTCATGAAAGACTTGGAGCGAGGTAGCGCCACTCTGGTGTACACATCACCGGGATCTAGCAGGAAGGCGCCCGGGTGACGCTCACTAATGGAACGTTTTAGTCGTCGTTTGCTGGTTCGGGAGTCATCCACAATAATGTGTGACTTTAGGATATCTTCACTGCTAGCACGCCGCAGTCCCTGTCCAAAATTCGGGGATTCTGAGCGACGTGAGCGCTTCTTTCGAGGCGGTCTAACTGGCACCATTTCACTGTCACTCATGACGTGTCGGTCGTCCTCCCGAGTGTCACTAGAGGCCTCGCTCGGTGCCTCACTTCTCATGTTTTCCAGCAGTGCCTGGTACAAGTTAGCAGCCATCACGATGGCATCCTCAGACGACTGACACACGAAGCCATGGCACTCGAGCACTTTGGGAACACCCACCTTCCTCATGACGCAGGCGAACATAGGCGGGTGCTGGATGGTCATGACGCTAGGCTCTGGTACGTTGAGTGCGTGATAAAGATTGTACTTGTCCTGTGCCTCCGGGTCACAAATGAGTGGAAGGAAGGCGTACGAGTACCCAACTTGGCCTTGTTCTGACATCTCCTTGCGGATCACCAGCTTCACCGCCGCCCATACCGCAATAGTCGGGAATGGGTTAGTAAACTCTAAATGGCCATCACAGGAGTCTACGCTGCCATGAGTAATCTTGAGCCCGGCTTCGGTAATTTGCAGCGTTCCCGACACTGGCCGCTTGCCCCGGGAAACACACAGACGGTATTTGTAGTAAAGGTCCTTGAGTGGTGTCTGCAGCACATCCAGACTGGTGGCTTTCTCGGCCAGCTGCAACGCTCCTAAATAATCCACACGGTACTTCATGCTGGAGACACACACTCGTGGTGTCGCCGCCTCGAGCGACTCCTCTGGACTGACTCCACTTCTGGGCCGACTGGCGCAACTGTTAGCGGTAGGGGAAGGAGTGTGGGATTGCTGGTGCTGCGGTGGGGAAGGGGCTGCAAGCGGTGGAGGGTCTAACACGCATGGGGCTGGCGGTGAGCGAGGGGGTGGGGCGTGAGTCCCCAGTATGGGCTCACTGGTGGCATCAGCAAACAACCTCTCAATCTGTGCCTGGACAGTGGCACGCACATCCAGGAAGGCTCTCTGTCGTTGGTCCCGCCCCCCAAACATGCGCTCCAGTTCCTCCTGCACTGGGTTGGCCGGCAGAGGCATGGGGTCAGGCCGAAAAGGCTCGGGAGGGAGCCAAAGGGGCACAGGATCAGGGTGCAATTTGTCCTGCCTTCTCTTGTCCCTGAAGAGTGAGTCGATACGTTGTTTATGTGTAGATGAGATGGTGCTGGTGTCGGAGTAGATTCCATCATCCAGGTGAGACAGACGGAAGCTGTAGGTCTCCTCTTCTTCGTATTTCACCATGGCTGCAGGTGTTGTGTAGTGGAACAGGCTGGATGAATTAGGAGGCTACAGATATTGGCTGATTGATTCCCAGCCACTTGCACAGTCTCACTCAGCGATCACCAACTGTAGGAAGAAACAAAACAAAAGTTAATATGCTTTGTAAACAATAGGGCATAATTTGCTACTAATAAGAGCCTCCTAGTAGTTGTTTAGAAAAGTAATTTAAACTAGAAGTGTTTTGGTCACTCTCAAAGAGATATCTCCCGTAAGACAAACCCCAGCCCCCTCTATTGCAACTCATCCATGAGGCCTACTAGCCGTACCCCAAAACCTCTTAAGATGCAGGTGATCTGCAGCTCAGCTCTCTTTAAGAGACAGTTGAGCTATAAATCTTCACAAGAAGTCCAGGATCTATAGATAAGCACCATCAAGAAACCCCGCAGCTGGACCTCAACCAATGCAAAAATATTTATGCAGTAAAATACTCAAAACATCAAAACAACGAGGCAAGCTGTTCTGAAGAGGTAACTCACGGAACGGACAAGATTCGAACTCATAGCAAGTCAGCAGACATTCTGTCCGTTACGTGAATTGTTTAGTTTTGTTGCATTTTCGCCTATCATAAGGAGATATATTGTGTACTGACTGAATGTTATTTTTTGCAGACCTAAGTTACCGATTTCAGAATAATTTTTTTATTGGAAGGGAGGGGGGGAGGGTAGTTTTTGGTCAGTATAGTCATACCAGATCTCTTTAAAACTGTTAAGGTTTTCTTTTAGGCCATGTCATAAACTAAATACACTTTTAGTTTTGTCAACGTCAATGTATGTAATTTTAAAATCCGCACACTTGGACCATACATCTTCCAAATGACTTTTGGCTAAAACACTTCAAAATTAACGAGTAGTATATGCCTTATTTTGTAAGTTATAAGCTATCTTTTAAGTTTTGTGACTCTAGTGGCAGGACATGGTCAAACATTTCTGTCTGATATGTATATTTTAAGGATCATCGCCCCACGGCCCGGTAATGAAAGGTAGAGGATTCAAAGTCCAGCAGGTATATGTGGCCTCCAAATCGAACTGAAAACAAATGGTTTCTAAGATTTGACGAGCTATTCGAGTGTGAGCATGGTAATATTTATGGAACTATTCAGGGTCGTTAACATGACTCAAATCCCGCCCGTGGTATGGTTTATTCAGGGTCATCGATTAACCAGATTTCAGTATTCCCCTAACATACCAGAAAAAAAAATGGCTGTAACATTTCTCTTGTATTCTTTAAAAATGTCGGAAAGAGAGCGGCCAGTTTCACCAGTGCATTGGAAAGTGTGTTAAGAACAGGCAATATTAGTCTTTCTTTGGATTATCTCATGAGGGTTACAAACTCGGGATAACCAAAGAAAGCTAATCAGTGTACCTTATTGCCGTTGAGATCCTTAGTCTACCTCAAGATGCGATCCACAACAACTTGATACTTGGTGAACGGGGAAATCAAGTATAAGACTTGTCCATACGCCTTGCCTCGCCACGGGACTGAATCCAGGCACTCTCGGTTATTAGCCAAACCCTCTACTGATGAGCTATGAGTCAGAGGTATAAACCACATGGAAAATATTCACCCACACACTAAATTATGCGGAATACCTCCACATACTTTCATTCCTAGCATGGCCTACAGGAACACATACATCACTAGAGTGCATGAGAGGCGCGGTGGGAGAGGATAATGAGTAGGTGTGGGAGGGGAGTTATGATCCATGCAGACAGTAATGTGTTTGTAATGCTATAACTGACAATAATGTTAAAGAACCATGCTTTAAGCCTAACATTTGTAACAATGTTACGTGCTTTGCAAATGATGTAATTAAATAATGATACGTTGAATTATTGTAACTTGTTCTAACGCAAATATACTAATATTTGACTACACGTACACAACTGTGGAACAGACGGAGGATCAAGCCGTCTTGCGCTGAATAACCCATATGGGTTTAGCTTTTAACGTAAATTAAAAAAAACAAAATACACAACTGTAACTAAGCTGGCGATGCTAGCGGAGTTGTGCTTGTCTCGTCAGGAAACGCGACAAGTGTACCCTGACACAGGATTCTAATATTATGACTAGTATCTGCGGCAGGCCAGGGTTCGACCCCACGACACATTGTCCTGCCTCAAGAGACAACACAACGTACATGTCACCTTATCCACTCAGCCATCGATCCTACGAAGATCACGTACCAAGCAGAGGTGGGTGTTTTTCGTGATCCGAGGACACTCGTGGCAGTGGTATGCTCAAGGAGGAGGAGGAGGAGGCGGCTGAAATTAGTCCTTGAGCATACCACTGCCACGAGTGTCCTCGGATGACGAGAAGCGCCTAGCTCTGCTGGGTACGTGATCTTTGTAGGATCGATGAAGTGGATAAGGTGACATGTACGTTGTATGGCCTCTTCAGGCAGGACAGTGTGTCGTGGGGTCGAATCCTGGCCTGCCGCAGTTTGGTAAATGATTCAAATCCACATGTTTCGTGGTTTCAATGCTGTTATATATATATATATATATATATATATATATATATATATATATATATATATATATATATATATATATATATATATATATATATATATATATGCAAAACAACCACTCTGAAAGAATAGAGAAATTCCAAGCGCTTTCGTTCCTTGATAATGTGAGTAGTCACGAAAGCGCTTGGAATTTCTCTATTCTTTCAGAGTGGTTGTTTTGCATATTTTGAAATCACCTGTTTACTGTGATCTTATTGCATATATATATATATATATATATATATATATATATATATATATATATATATATATATATATATATATATATATATATATATATATATAAACTTAAGAGTAGTCTTACTCTTTAATTTATATCTTGCTGGACACTTATTGCAACACAGTTACATTAATTAAGGCTGAAGAAAGCTGTGTTGACGGGATGTTTTCTGAATTATTAAACACTGAAATAGCACGAAACAAAAAATACCATGAGTGTAAGGTTAGGCTAGGTTTGAAGCCTATCGACTACAATGTGCCCAGACATTAGATAAATTATGATCTAATGGAAACTATTTCACATGCCCTTGAAAAGGCTCAGTTCCTAAGGATCATATACAGGATGAAATTTGGAAGAATGCGGAAATATCCTTGCCATTAAAAGCTAAGACGGTACCGTACGTGGGAGAGAGAGTCATAAACACTCCACGGTATTTCCCAACCAGCTGAAGGTGACAATCAAATATATTAAACAATCCTAAGTATATAAACAATGTACAGCTATTCTTATTGCATATTTCAACGTTTCAGAGCGGTGTGAAGCATGTTCTGACCTCATTTTTTAGCTAAAATACGTAAATTAAACTAGAAGTTGAAAACTCAGATGAGTCACAGGGATGTAAAGAATTATTTCTTCGTAGTTGTCAGGAAGTAGAACAATCTGGAGAGTGATGTAGTGGAGGAAGAGATAGATAAAGTTCTTGAAGCAGGGAGAGAATGGACCCAGTAGCAATCAGCGAAGAGGCGAGGCCAGGAGCTGCGGCTCGGTCCCTGCAACCACAAATAATAGACTAATAAGTACTAAATAACGAATAGAAACTGGTAATTTAAAACAGAAGCAGGGTGGACAGACATGTGTATATTAGACTAGGAAGAAGGATAAGCATAGAAGGTATAACCTAGCAGGGGGCTGTGTGTCAGAGCAGGTCAGAGGACACTGCAGACCACGTATAACACAAACTGCACTACACTCACACCCTAATACACACTCCTACCCACTACTTTTCACATACTCAATAAACCCACACTGACATAGTTCCACACACACATTCCCACCCACACAGACTCACCCACACGCAGCACCAGTTTGGAACCCACACCTGGTCAAGCACGTCAAGAAATTAGAAAAGGTGCAAAGGTTTGCTAGTTCCAGCGCTAAGGGGAATGTCCTACGAAGAAAGGTTAAGTGAAATCGGCCTGACGACACTTGAGGACAGGAGGGTCAGGGGAGACATGATAACGACATACAAAATACTGCTTGAAATTGACAAGGTGGACAGAGGTAGGATGTTCCAGAGACGGGACACAGAAACAAGGGGTCACAATTGGAAGTTGAAGACTCACAGGAGTCAAAGAGATGTTAGGAAGTATTTCTTTAGTCATAGAGTTGTCAGGAAGTGGAATAGTCTTGCAAGTGACGTAGTGGAGGCAGGAACCATACAAAGTTTTAAGACGAGGCATGATAAAGCTCATGGAACAGGGAGAGAGAGGACCTAGTAACGATCAGTGAAGAGGCGGGGCCAGGAGCTATGTTTCTACCCCTGCAAACACAAATAGGTGAGTACATACACACAAACGCTGTACTCGACCCCTGCAACCACAACTAGGCGAGTACATTCAGTATCGTGACGTTCAATATTACATAAAGTTCAGAGTTTAAGGTTTAGTGTCACGCAGTTCAGTATTTACACATGCAAGCACTGAAGATAAAGGTTATGCAGTTCACTATAAGCCAAAACCCAGTACGTTATCACAATTTTAATTAAGGAGGCGATACTATGGTATTTAGTACTATTCTAGCGTAAGTTATTTAACTTAGTTAAGGTTTAAAGCCTATTAACTGTATGTGGATCATTAAAACTACATTTCATGTGTGTACTAACGTTAGGAATACTTGAAATGCCTGTTTTAGGGGATTAATTAAAATAAATTCTGTGTATGTACAATACATAAGATTCACGCTTTACCATCCATATATCCCAAGCTGTCCACTCCACAATGTATATAAACGTATAAGCCATATATATATACTGGTAGATAAATCTCGCAATATTATATATATATATATATATATATATATATATATATATATATATATATATATATATATATATATATATATATATATATATATATATATATATATAGGATGGGTCCACCTCTGGTGTAAATTGTGGGACCCACAGCCTCGGAGAAGTGGATAAAAAGGCTTCAAGGAAGAATATTTGGATTTCTTCCTGAAGCCGTTTGAATATTCCACTTCCCCTACTACCCCATCTTTTAATATATATTTTTTTTACCAATAGGAATATTTTATTACATAATATGGTACAGAAGATTTAAGAGATACATTGTTGATATAAAGGTGGCATATAAGGTACATGTTGTTACGTGTGTATCACCGATTAGAAGGCGAAAATCTCATCCAGCTCTTCAGAGCTGGGGCGTGAGATATATATATATATATATATATATATATATATATATATATATAATATATATATATATATTATATATATATATATGTATATATATATATATATATATTTATTTTTTATTATCACACCGGCCGATTCCCACCAAGGCAGGGTGGCCCGAAAAAGAAAAACTTTCACCATCATTCACTCCATCACTGTCTTGCCAGAAGGGTGCTTTACACTACAGTTTTTAAACTGCAACATTAACACCCCTCCTTCAGAGTGCAGGCACTGTACTTCCCATCTCCAGGACTCAAGTCCGGCCTGCCGGTTTCCCTGAATCCCTTCATAAATGTTACTTTGCTCACACTCCAACAGCACGTCAAGTATTAAAAACCATTTGTCTCCATTCACTCCTATCAAACACGCTCACGCATGCCTGCTGGAAGTCAAAGCCCCTCGCACACAAAACCTCCTTTACCCCCTCCCTCCAACCCTTCCTAGGCCGACCCCTACCCCGCCTTCCTTCCACTACAGACTGATACACTCTTGAAGTCATTCTGTTTCGCTCCATTCTCTCTACATGTCCGAACCACCTCAACAACCCTTCCTCAGCCCTCTGGACAACAGTTTTGGTAATCCCGCACCTCCTCCTAACTTCCAAACTACGAATTCTCTGCATTATATTCACACCACACATTGCCCTCAGACATGACATCTCCACTGCCTCCAGCCTTCTCCTCGCTGCAACATTCATCACCCACGCTTCACACCCATATAAGAGCGTTGGTAAAACTATACTCTCATACATTCCCCTCTTTGCCTCCAAGGACAAAGTTCTTTGTCTCCACAGACTCCTAAGTGCACCACTCACTCTTTTTCCCTCATCAATTCTATGATTCACCTCATCTTTCATAGACCCATCCGCTGACACGTCCACTCCCAAATATCTGAATACGTTCACCTCCTCCATACTCTCTCCCTCCAATCTGATATTCAATCTTTCATCACCTAATCTTTTTGTTATCCTCATAACCTTACTCTTTCCTGTATTCACCTTTAATTTTCTTCTTTTGCACACCCTACCAAATTCATCCACCAATCTCTGCAACTTCTCTTCAGAATCTCCCCAGAGCACAGTGTCATCAGCAAAGAGCAGCTGTGACAACTCCCACTTTGTGTGTGATTCTTTATCTTTTAACTCCACGCCTCTTGCCAAGACCCTCGCATTTACTTCTCTTACAACCCCATCTATAAATATATTAAACAACCACGGTGACATCACACATCCTTGTCTAAGGCCTACTTTTACTGGGAAAAAATTTCCCTCTTTCCTACATACTCTAACTTGAGCCTCACTATCCTCGTAAAAACTCTTCACTGCTTTCAGTAACCTACCTCCTACACCATACACTTGCAACATCTGCCACATTGCCCCCCTATCCACCCTGTCATACGCCTTTTCCAAATCCATAAATGCCACAAAGACCTCTTTAGCCTTATCTAAATACTGTTCACTTATATGTTTCACTGTAAACACCTGGTCCACACACCCCCTACCTTTCCTAAAGCCTCCTTGTTCATCTGCTATCCTATTCTCCGTCTTACTCTTAATTCTTTCAATTATAACTCTACCATACACTTTACCAGGTACACTCAACAGACTTATCCCCCTATAATTTTTGCACTCTCTTTTATCCCCTTTGCCTTTATACAAAGGAACTATGCATGCTCTCTGCCAATCCCTAGGTACCTTACCCTCTTCCATACATTTATTAAATAATTGCACCAACCACTCCAAAACTATATCCCCACCTGCTTTTAACATTTCTATCTTTATCCCATCAATCCCGGCTGCCTTACCCCCTTTCATTTTACCTACTGCCTCACGAACTTCCCCCACACTCACAACTGGCTCTTCCTCACTCCTACAAGATGTTATTCCTCCTTGCCCTATACACGAAATCACAGCTTCCCTATCTTCATCAACATTTAACAATTCCTCAAAATATTCCTTCCATCTTCCCAATACCTCTAACTCTCCATTTAATAACTCTCCTCTCCTATTTTTAACTGACAAATCCATTTGTTCTCTAGGCTTTCTTAACTTGTTAATCTCACTCCAAAACTTTTTCTTATTTTCAACAAAATTTGTTGATAACATCTCACCCACTCTCTCATTTGCTCTCTTTTTACATTGCTTCACCACTCTCTTAACTTCTCTCTTTTTCTCCATATACTCTTCCCTCCTTGCATCACTTCTACTTTGTAAAAACTTCTCATATGCTAACTTTTTCTCCCTTACTACTCTCTTTACATCATCATTCCACCAATCGCTCCTCTTCCCTCCTGCACCCACTTTCCTGTAACCACAAACTTCTGCTGAACACTCTAACACTACATTTTTAAACCTACCCCATACCTCTTCGACCCCATTGCCTATGCTCTCATTAGCCCATCTATCCTCCAATAGCTGTTTATATCTTACCCTAACTGCCTCCTCTTTTAGTTTATAAACCTTCACCTCTCTCTTCCCTGATGCTTCTATTCTCCTTGTATCCCATCTACCTTTTACTCTCAGTGTAGCTACAACTAGAAAGTGATCTGATATATCTGTGGCCCCTCTATAAACATGTACATCCTGAAGTCTACTCAACAGTCTTTTATCTACCAATACATAATCCAACAAACTACTGTCATTTCGCCCTACATCATATCGTGTATACTTATTTATCCTCTTTTTCTTAAAATATGTATTACCTATAACTAAACCCCTTTCTATACAAAGTTCAATCAAAGGGCTCCCATTATCATTTACACCTGGCACCCCAAACTTACCTACCACACCCTCTCTAAAAGTTTCTCCTACTTTAGCATTCAAGTCCCCTACCACAATTACTCTCTCACTTGGTTCAAAGGCTCCTATACATTCACTTAACATCTCCCAAAATCTCTCTCTCTCCTCTGCATTCCTCTCTTCTCCAGGTGCATACACGCTTATTATGACCCACTTCTCGCATCCAACCTTTACTTTAATCCATATATGTATGTATATATATATATATATATATATATATATATATATATATATATATATATATATATATATATATATATCCATATATATATATATATATATATATATATATATATATATATATATATATATATATATATATATATACACGATGGATAGACACCTTAAAGAAGTGTATACCGAAAGATGCAGTGTATATACATATATACGCATCTTAGTACTTAAATACTGCGATACATACCTCTCATTTTATAAACACTGAGAAACACGTCTCACAATACATAACCTGTATGTAACTTGTGTAATACCGAAGAATGACTAGTTACCTGTTGAGGTAGCAGCAGGTACCCTCAACACCAAAGTTAACTGGTGCACCGTGGTGGGAGACACTGGTACCCTCCTGTGTGGTACCAGTGCACCTTATACCAACAGAGTGTACCTTCAATGGAGGTTACATCAGGGGCCACAGAGATGAAAGGTACTTCAGTCTGCTAGGTTAGGTAAGGTTTGTCAGGAAACCTTACCTAACCTGGTCATTTAACCAAGGCCTTCCACTGGCTTACCCCTTTAAAATTCATGGTTACGTCCATAACATAATTATTTAGACCTACTTTACTCCAGTACCCGAAATACTACGCAGATTTTGAGATCTCAGATTAATGAAAGGTACACGGGGAACTCTTGCATAATAACTAGCAAATACTGGTTGATATTTGAACCTGGCCTTGATACACTTCTGATATAACTCCATCTTCATGACATTTGGAACTCTTCCTGCATTATTGAAATTTGTACCAATAGGCTTATATTATGTATGTATGCATGCATACGCACTCATCTGTTGTTCCCCACCAAGGTAGAGTGACTCAAAGAAGAAAACATTCACCATCATTCATTCCATCATCGTCTAATCATAAGTATGTTGACATCACACTAAGATTACTCTCTAACTCCAACAGCCCTTCTTCAGGGTGCAGACACCACCCACCCACCTCCAGGACTCAAGTCTGGTTAACTGAACTGGTGTGTGTGTGTGTGTGTGTGTGTGTGTGTGTGTGTGTGTGTGTGTGTGTGTGTGTGTGTGTGTGTGTGTGTGTGTTGCTTTAAGACATACGATATAGCTCATGGAACAGGGATAGTGGACCTATTATGTGTGCTCACCTATATATGGTTGCTGGGTTCGATTCATAGCTCCTGGCCCTGCCTCTTCACTGGTCGCTCCTAGGTCCACTCTCGGCTCCAAGAGCCTTATCGTACAACTTATGAAATTCCGTTCATTCATTCATTAGGCATTTACATGAAATTCCGTGTGGGTGGGTGAGAAAGATAAATCTCCCAAGCTGAAGCATCAACACACCCACACTAGGAGGTTGTTGTCTACGTTATAACATCTATGTGGTCTTCCCCAACAGGTGTGTTGAATCACCTGTATTTACCCGTTGATCGATCAATTTATCCAACGAACATTATAACTGCATCACCACAGCGCCAGGTGAACGCCTTGAACTCAGATTCTTACAACAAAATGCACAATAATCAGTATTTCCGGCAAGATGTGCTTATGCAATGTTAAGTTACTGGCACTCACAGAGACAGCAGTTAGCCAGAACTACTGGCAGATGTTCTTATTTATTAAAAATTACGAAAAATTTACTGTAATGTAATATTATCATGCCACACACTTCCTGTTGTAGTAGGTAATGTGTAACCTACACATAAATTGGAGTATAATAAATTCAATCTCTTATTAGATCTTGTAATTTTAAATAAACATTTTCACACTTTGCATTATGCGTAATAATTTAATTCATAGATGGGAGAGATTTGAAATATTTATACATTTCCCAGCTGTTGTGAATTACGTACCTTCAGGCTCACTCATCTCTCAGTGTAATACTTTTATTTGATGATGAATATAAAAATAACGATGCGGTTGCCCAGTTATGATAACAAAACAAAGCAGCAAATGGTACCACTCTCAGTTCATAATCAAAGGAACCGTGTTCAATCTCGGAATCGAGAAAATAGGCAAATTTCCAAGCACCTGTCGCCTCTGTTCACTTAGAAGTAAATAGGTACCTGATGTTCGTCGACTGGTGTGAGCGGCATCCTGGGGGGGGGGGGGAGAGAAGTATATCTTATTAGGTCGAGGCATTCAAATGAGCTAAGGTAGGATAACATCTCTTAGTTTGTAAATGAGTTGAGGTAGAACTGCAGCTCTTAACCTGTAAATGAGCTATGATGTGAGGCAGGATAATTACCTCTTAACCAGTAAATACAACGTCGTAAATAATAAATATTAATTAGTTTTGCTAGGTTATCCTAGTATAATTCCTCACAATTTATTACCCTTGTTAAACTATATTAATCATCTACTTGATGCACACATTGTTAAAATTTATAACATTATGTAAAAAATTCTTTGTACATAAATGGTTCAGAGAACCGACAGAGGTTGCATATGCCTAACTAACTACACGAATACCACCTGGTGGTTCACACTTACACTCACTCACTCATTTGACCATAAACAGAAATATTAATCTCAGTCTTAAAATAATGAATCCTGTGATACTCCAACAGCAAAGAACTACAGACCAATAGCACTAACATCCCATATCATAAAAATCTTTGAAAGGGTCCTAAGAAGCAAGATCACCACGCATCTAGAAACCCATCAGTTACACAACCCAGGGCAACATGGGTTTAGAACAGGTCGCTCCTGTCTGTCTCAACTATTGGACCACTACGACAAGGTCCTAAATGCACTAGAAGACAAAAAGAATGCAGATGTAATATATACAGACTTTGCAAAAGCCTTCGACAAGTGTGACCATGGCGTAATAGCGCACAAAATGCGTGCTAAAGGAATAACAGGAAAAGTCGGTCGATGGATCTATAATTTCCTCACTAACAGAACACAGAGAGTAGTCGTCAACAGAGTAAAGTCCGAGGCAGCTACGGTGAAAAGCTCTGTTCCACAAGGCACAGTACTCGCTCCCATCTTGTTCCTCATCCTTATATCCGACATAGACAAGGATGTCAGCCACAGCACCGTGTCTTCCTTTGCAGAAGACACCCGAATCTGCATGACAGTGTCTTCCATTGCAGACACTGCAAAGCTCCAGGCAGACATCAACCAAATCTTTCAGTGGGCTGCAGAAAACAATATGAAGTTCAACGATGAGAAATTTCAATTACTCAGATATGGTAAACATGAGGAAATTAAATCTTCATCAGAGTACAAAACAAATTCTGGCCACAAAATAGAGCGAAACACCAACGTCAAAGACCTGGGAGTGATCATGTCGGAGGATCTCACCTTCAAGGACCATAACATTGTATCAATCGCATCTGCTAGAAAAATGACAGGATGGATAATGAGAACCTTCAAAACTAGGGAGGCCAAGCCCATGATGACACTCTTCAGGTCACTTGTTCTATCTAGGCTGGAATATTGCTGCACACTAACAGCACCTTTCAAGGCAGGTGAAATTGCCGACCTAGAAAATGTACAGAGAACTTTCACGGCGCGCATAACGGAGATAAAACACCTCAATTATTGGGAGCGCTTGAGGTTCCTAAACCTGTATTCCCTGGAACGCAGGAGGGAAAGATACATGATTATATACACCTGGAAAATCCTAGAGGGACTAGTACCGAACTTGCACACGAAAATCACTCACTACGAAAGCAAAAGACTTGGCAGACGATGCACCATCCCCCCAATGAAAAGCAGGGGTGTCACTAGCACGTTAAGAGACCATACAATAAGTGTCAGGGGCCCGAGACTGTTCAACTGCCTCCCAGCACACATAAGGGGGATTACCAACAGACCCCTGGCAGTCTTCAAGCTGGCACTGGACAAGCACCTAAAGTCAGTTCCGGATCAGCCGGGCTGTGGCTCGTACGTTGGTTTGCGTGCAGCCAGCAGCAACAGCCTGGTTGATCAGGCTCTGATCCACCAGGAGGCCTGGTCTCAGACCGGGCCGCGGGGGCGTTGACCCCCGGAACTCTCTCCAGGTAAACTCCAGGTAATACTGAAACTATGTACTGTGCCAAAACAAAAGCATTCACATTGCTAAACTCACAAACTAGTATTTAGTCACTTAGCCATAATACCAACTTACCTCATAATTTGTAATATTTTACAATTAAGAATAAAACTAAGTATGCCCGAAATGCCTAGCCATGCTAAGCGTTCTAGTGGTACACTCTGTAATCACAATTTTACTACATGTAAACCACACAATAACCAAATTTCTGTAAACTCAGCATTGTAATCCTTATAGAGAATAAACTTTGAATTTGAATTTGAATTTGTCAAAAAATATTGTAAATTTAGCCTGAGTAAATTGATTTACAGTGAGACAATAGTGTGACCTGATTCATGTTTACGTAAATATTTCACTACGACTGTAACCAGATATAAACATATAAATAGTTCATTACTACTGTAATTTGTTCAGCTATCAAAACTCTGCGTCCCAGTCACTGGATCACTAGCGCACTCTTCTCACATACTTAGGTTCGTGGTTCGATCACCGGTACGGCTGGAAACATTAGGACGTGTTTCCTTAAGACACCTGCTGTCCATGTTCACCAATCAGTATAATACTAGGTACCTGGGTCTTAGTCGACTGGTGTGGGTTGCATCCTGGAGTTTACCTGGAGAGAGTTCCGGGGGTCAACGCCCCCGCAACCCGGTCTGTGACCAGGCCTTATGGTGGATCAGAGCCTGATCAACCAGGCTGTTACTGCTGGCTGCACGCAATCCAACGTACGAGCCACAGCCCGGCTAGTCAGGTACCGACTTAGGTGCTTGTCCAGTGCCTGCTTGGGGACAAAATTGACATAATTTGCCCAAAATGCTCTGCATAACAAATGTCTTTCTATACAGTAGTATGTCATCTAGGCCTGTATACACTGCACATGTCCTTGTAGAAATAAAGATTATTACATTATTATTATTATTATTATTATTATTATTATTATTATTATTATTATTATATTAAAAAACTTAAAGTCCCTGGTTATGCAGAACATTTCAGGTAACTTAGGTTAATTTTTGTCCCCAGGATGCGACCCACACCGGTCTACTAACTCCCAGGTACCTATACCAGGTGAACAGGTGTCTTGTACAATGTCACATAAATCAAGGTAGCCCATGATGTGGAGGAAGCTACTAATTTTAATACGATTCAAATATTGTACATATCTAATATATGTGTGTGTCAGTTCCTGGCACTAACAAATTGATGTCAAAATGAAAGTTACAAATCTTCACGCTTTCCCTAACAAGCATATAATAAATGACACCATTAACCACCTATCACAGTCCCTCCTGCACTCGTCTGAAACACCCATCTGCAGTAATGACTATAATCAATCACACGTACGATAATAGTTATAGTATCTGCTACATAGTTACAGTGCATGTGTCTATGAATGGTGTTTGAGGTTTGTAGAGCGACTGTGTAATATAATTAATAAAACCTCGCTACTGGAAGAAATAGAACGTTGAAATCGGTTCAGCGAGTTATAGAAAATGTTAATGTTTGGAAGGTATACCACGTTGAGAGGAAGTCTTCACTGCAGCAAAGACACTTCCTCTGAACGTATTTCCTTGGAATTCCTCCTCTTTTCTTCAAAATTGCAAGTTCCTGATGATGTGTTGATTGCAACAAGAAAAGTCTAGAGCTGTCATTCAACTCCCCCGTGGTTGTTTTGCACATATAATAATTTTTATTTCTACCAGTACATGATACAACGTATACAGACCATAGCTGACAGATAAGATAAGATAAGATTTCGTTCGGATTTTTAACCCCGGAGGGTTAGCCACCCAGGATAACCCAAGAAAGTCAGTGCGTCATCGAGGACTGTCTAACTTATTTCCATTGGGGTCCTTAATCTTGTCCCCCAGGATGCGACCCACACCAGTCGACTAACACCTGGGTACCTATTTGCTGCTAGGTGAACAGGACAACAGGTGTAAGGAAACAGTGTCGAAATGTTTCCACCCGCCGGGAATCGAACCCGGGCCCTCCGTGTGTGAAGCAGGAGCTTTAGCCACCAGGCCACTGGGCCACTCCACCAGGCCACTGGGCCACATCAGTGACACACTACAATATAGAAAGTCCCTTGTTATGTAGAGCATTTCGGGCAAATTAGGTCAATTCTGTCCTAGGATGCGACCCACACCAGGCGACTGAGACGTGTGGGTGATCTGAAAATCGCTGCACTGTAGAGGGAGAAGCCAGAAGCATGACCAAAAACGTGCAGAGGTCGTTCGTATCAATAGTCAGGCGGAACCACGGTACCAGAGGTGGGCAACGAAATACTATCTGCAGAAGTTACCCATTTTGCTGATTGATGAACAGGGACAACAGGTATCTTATGGAAACAAGTCCTAATGTTTATCAGCCGTACCGGGGGATCGATCCCTGGACTTCATTGTGTAAGCTGAGTGCGCTAGCTATCGAGCTACTGTAATCACTGTTTTAGGTCTTAAAGTATTCTTGACTCGTGGTGGCATGCAGCCTTAATGACCTTTGTGCGGTGATAGACTCGTGGCCCAATTGGTAGCTACTCCCAACTCACAACTGAGGGACCGAAGTTCGATCTTCGGACGAGTGGAAAAGCATGTTTCCTTACACCTACTGCCCCTATGCACTTGCAAGTTTCTGGAGAGGTAAAAAAAAATCAATGGAAGCAAGCCGGACAGTATGATGATTGGCTTTATTGGGTTAGCCTTGCTAATAACTCTTCGGTTTAATAATCGAGAAAAATCATCTTAACAATTAGTTTTATAAATTCTTTGGTTTATTATTATTATTATTATTATTATTATTATTATTATTATTATTATTAAAGACTACGCGCTCAACCCACAAGTAATACAAAATTCTTTGGTTTACCATTTTCTTAGCCTAAAAAACACCATTTTCTATACACCACATTTTCTTTAAATCAAGTACTCACTAACTATTATTTTCCAAGTTTATCTAGGTATAGGCACACAAGAGTACAATTATCATACATAATGCATTACCAGGGATAACCCAAAAAGTCAAAGTGACTTATTTTCATCGGGATCCTTGTAATATCATTATTTAAAAATTAAAAGTTAAATAGCTAAGTAACTCGACTTTCTACAAGGACAGGGTACAACTATGACAGATCTAGGTGACGTAATTGTCAAACTATTTAGAAAGTCCCTGGTTATGCAAAGCATTTCTGGCAATATAAGTTAATTTTGTCCCCAGGATGCGACCCACACCATTTGACTAAGACCTGGTACCTACTTACTACTAGGTGACCAGGGACAGCAGGGTGATGGACTAGTTACATCATGTTTACATCTCTACTTCCTCTGCTGCCTCTGAATTCGATTTTTGCGTATTTATCTTTCATATCTCATCGCATTGTATTCCATCATATTTACACACACAGTGCAGCTTGTGAGGTCCTCACCTCACCTAGTTACATTCACTTAGTCATACCTACCTAGTTGTACTCATCTAGTAGAACTCACCACCTACCACAAACTCCCTAAACCACTCTGGTGATAAACCAAGATAGACCGAGGCGCGGTCCAGTTTTTTTTTTAATTTGTGGGCTGGTTGTGAAGTGTTTTAGCCAGTGTATTGCCACTTTCAGTTTATCTAAAACCACTTTCACTGTCACCCTTCTCCCCCTCACTACAATTTGATTAGAGAGTAATTATCTCCTAATGCTTATAATCATAACTATAATTTTTAAAGGGGGTGGGGGGGTAAGCCAGCTGAAGGCCTCGGTCAGATAACAGAAAGCTCTAGCGACGGGTCATTATATGACTAAGACCCGAGGCGGGAAACACTTGTCCTGTTTCCTGACAAACTTAATCTAACCTAACCTAACCCCAATTCAATCTCATCTTCCTCCCTGGCTCAGTGGTTAGAGCGTCGTGGATTTTTGACCGGCTTCCCACGAGGCGGCTAAAATAACACGGGTTCGATCCCTGGTTAGTTACAATGTTGTTAATTGCTTAAAACCACTTGTTCGTGGATGCATTAATACGCACGTGAAGAGTGGTATTCCAAATGGGAGTATAATGAAATTAGTTCTGAGCTTACCACAGCCACAATTGTGCTCGCATCAGTAAACATGCTCAGTGCTGCTGGGTACGTTATGTTCGTAGCAGTGATGGTTCAGTTGTTAAAATGAACGAGCAATAAAATATGCAGACTAACCATAGTGGAGTTTAATGATAGCTTTAGACCTTTCGTGTTGCAATCAACACATTCAGGAGCTTGCAATGTTGCAGAAAAGAGTAGGAAATTCAGGCAGATTCGTTCAAGGTAACGATTCTCCCCGGAATAACAGAAATGGAGGCCATGAAGAAGTACTTGTAACCAAGTCTGAGTCTGGCTACTACAACGTCAGTGTTCACATTACAAGTTGCTCGTAAAAACACACATTTGCTATGCAAAAATCGCGAACAAGTGATACAAGATGCAAAACAACTACGGAGGGAGTTGAATAATAGCTCGAGGCCTTTCATGTTGCAATCAACACATCAAGAGCTTTCAATGTTGCAGAAAATAGGAGTCCTCAGGTTGTTCTTCAACTCTATACATCATTGGTTAGGCCTCATTTAGATTATGCTGCACAGTTTTGGTCACCGTATTACAGAATGGATATAAATTCTCTGGAAAATGTACAAAGGAGGATGACAAAGTTGATCCCATGTATCAGAAACCTTCCCTATGAGGATAGACTAAGGGCCCTGAATCTGCACTCTCTAGAAAGACGTAGAATTAGGGGGGATATGATTGAGGTGTATAAATGGAAGACAGGAATAAATAAAGGGGGTGTAAATAGTGTGCTGAAAATATCTAGCCTAGACAGGACTCCCAGCAATAAGAACATAAGAACGAAGGAACACTGCAGAAGGCCTACTGGCCCATGCGAGGCAGGTCCAAGTCTCCTACCGGCTTAAGCCAATGCACCCAACCTAGTCAGGTCAAGTCACATTGACTTAAGGGAGGAACACGGCAACCGACCTGGTAGCACAAGCTATCAGGTCTAACTCACACCCACCCACATCTACTCATGTATTTATCCAACCTATTTTTAAAGCTACACAACGTTCTGGCCTCTATAACGGTACTTGGGAGTTTGTTCCACTCATCCACAACTCTATTACCAAACCAGTACTTTCCTATATCCTTCCTGAATCTGAATTTTTCCAACTTAAAACCATTGCTGCGAGTCCTGTCTAGGCTAGATATTTTCAGCACACTATTTACATCCCCTTTATTTATTCCTGTCTTCCATTTATACACCTCAATCATATCCCCCCTAATTCTACGTCTTTCTAGAGAGTGCAGTTTCAGGGCCTTCAGTCTATCCTCATAGGGAAGGTTTCTGATACATGGGATCAACTTTGTCATCCTCCTTTGTACATTTTCCAGAGAATTTATATCCATTCTGTAATACGGTGACCAAAACTGTGCAGCATAATCTAAATGAGGCCTAACCAAGGATGTATAGAGTTGAAGAACAACCTGAGGACTCCTATTATTTATGCTTCTTGATATGAAGCCAAGGATTCTATTAGCTTTATTGCGAACACTTATGCACTGTTGTCTTGGTTTCAGATTACTGCTAACCAGAACTCCTAAATCTTTTTCGCAATCCGTAATATTAAGATCTACATTATTTAGTTTATATGTGGCATGGTTATTGTCCTGTCCAACATTTAGAACTTTGCATTTGTCTATATTAAACTGCATCTGCCACTTCTCCGACCACTGCATCAGTCTATTCAAATCTTCCTGGAGTGCTCTAATGTCCTCGTCAGAATGAATTCGACGGCCTATTTTGGTGTCATCGGCAAACTTGCCGATGTCGCTCTTTATGCCCTCATCTATGTCGTTTATGTAGATTGTGAACAGCAGGGGGCCCAACACTGACCCCTGTGGAACACCGCTCGTGACGCTTGGAAAAATTCAGATTCAGGAAGGATATAGGAAAGTACTGGTTTGGTAATAGAGTTGTGGATGAGTGGAACAAACTCCCGAGTACAGTTATAGAGGCCAGAACGTTGTGTAGCTTTAAAAATAGGTTGGACAGTAAATGTATAAAAGGCATTCAGCATGAAGTTATAAATAAAGACAATAGAACAGGTCAGAAAACAAAGGGGGACAGCAGAGGGCAGCAAGGGACTAGCTCCCTTAAGGTTTACTATACTAATAGCAGGAGTGTTAGAAATAAGATAGATGAGCTAAGATTAATTGCAAGTGCAGGAAACATAGATATTATTGCTATAACAGAGACCTGGCTCAATCTGAAAGATAGAGAGATGCCATCTGAATGTCACATACAAGGCTATAAATTATTCCACACTGACAGGGTCAACAGGAAAGGTGGTGGAGTAGCGATGTATGTCAGAGACAATTTAAATTGTTGTGTTAGACAAGATATTAAATTAGAAGCGTCAGCCACTGAATCTGTTTGGTTACAGCTTCTCGAGGGCCGAGAAAAACTAATTTTGGGTGTGATTTACAGGGCCCCAAATCTTGATAGGGAGTGCAGTAAACTTCTATGGGACGAAATTCGTAAGGCATCTACATACGAAAATGTTGTGCTAATGGGAGACTTCAACTATAGACAGATTGACTGGAGCAATTTGACAGGAAATTTAGAGTCGGGTGACTTTCTTGATACGATCCAGGATTGTTTTTTAAAACAGTTTGTGACAGAGCCAACTAGGGGAAATAACCTCCTTGACTTGGTTCTTGCCAGTAGGGAAACACTAATTAATAATCTTGAGGTTAATGATGAGCTTGGGGAGAGTGATCACAAATCACTCAGTTTTAACATATCATGGAATTCCCCTAATAATGGCAATCAAGTCTCCGTCCCTGACTTTCGCTTGGCTGATTTCATAGGACTGAAAAATTACTTAGGTGGGCTGAACTGGAATGACCTGACTAGGGGTCAGGTAGGTGGTGATGGTTGCCGATATGATGCTTTCCAGGGCATAGTTCTAGCTGCTCAGTCAAATTATGTTCCAAATAGGGAAATCAGATCAAACAAAAATGATCCTAAATGGATGAACAATAGATTAAAATATCTGATTGGTCAAAAGAGAGGCATATATAGGCAAATCAAAAGAGGAGAGGGGCAATTAAGAAATCGATATATTCAGTTAAAGAGAGAAATAAAAAAGGGAATTAGAAAAGCAAAAAGAGATTATGAGGTTAAAGTTGCAAGAGAATCGAAGACTAACCCAAAAGGATTCTTTCAGGTATACAGAAGTAAGATCAGGGACAAGATAGGCCCACTCAAAAGTTCCTCGGGTCAGCTCACTGACAGTGATAAGGAAATGTGTAGAATTTTTAACACATACTTCCTCTCAGTTTTTACACAGGAGGATACCAGTGATATTCCAGTAATGATAAATTATGTAGAACAGGACGATAATAAACTGTGCACTATTAGGGTCACAAGTGACATGGTCCTTAGGCAAATAGATAAATTAAAACCTAACAAATCCCCAGGCCCTGATGAACTGTATGCAAGGGTTCTAAAGGAATGTAAAGAGGAGCTTAGCACACCTTTGGCTAATCTTTTCAACATATCACTACAAACTGGCATGGTGCCAGATAAGTGGAAAATGGCAAATGTGATACCTATTTTCAAAACAGGTGACAGGTCCTTAGCTTCGAACTATAGACCAATAAGCCTAACCTCCATAGTGGGAAAATTTATGGAATCAATAATTGCCGAGGCAGTTCGTAGCCACCTTGAAAAGCATAAATTAATCAACGAATCTCAGCATGGTTTTACAAAGGGACGTTCCTGCCTTACGAATTTATTAACTTTTTTCACTAAGGTATTTGAGGAGGTAGATCATGGTAACGAATATGATATTGTGTATATGGACTTCAGTAAGGCTTTTGACAGGGTCCCACATCAGAGACTATTGAGGAAAATTAAAGCACATGGAATAGGAGGAGAAATTTTTTCCTGGATAGAGGCATGGTTGACAAATAGGCAGCAGAGAGTTTGCATAAATGGGGAGAAATCAGAGTGGGGAAGCGTCACGAGCGGTGTTCCACAGGGGTCAGTGTTGGGCCCCCTGCTGTTCACAATCTACATAAACGACATAGATGAGGGCATAAAGAGCGACATCGGCAAGTTTGCCGATGACACCAAAATAGGCCGTCGAATTCATTCTGACGAGGACATTCGAGCACTCCAGGAAGATTTGAATAGACTGATGCAGTGGTCGGAGAAGTGGCAGATGCAGTTTAATATAGACAAATGCAAAGTTCTAAATGTTGGACAGGACAATAACCATGCCACATATAAACTAAATAATGTAGATCTTAATATTACGGATTGCGAAAAAGATTTAGGAGTTCTGGTTAGCAGTAATCTGAAACCAAGACAACAGTGCATAAGTGTTCGCAATAAAGCTAATAGAATCCTTGGCTTCATATCAAGAAGCATAAATAATAGGAGTCCTCAGGTTGTTCTTCAACTCTATACATCCTTGGTTAGGCCTCATTTAGATTATGCTGCACAGTTTTGGTCACCGTATTACAGAATGGATATAAATTCTCTGGAAAATGTACAAAGGAGGATGACAAAGATGATCCCATGTATCAGAAACCTTCCCTATGAGGATAGACTAAGGGCCCTGAAACTGCACTCTCTAGAAAGACGTAGAATTAGGGGGGATATGATTGAGGTTTATAAGTGGAAGACAGGAATAAATAAAGGGGATGTAAATAGTGTGCTGAAAATATCTAGCCTAGACAGGACTCGCAGCAATGGTTTTAAGTTGGAAAAATTCAGATTCAGGAGGGATATAGGAAAGTACTGGTTTGGTAATAGAGTTGTGGATGAGTGGAACAAACTCCCAAGTACCGTTATAGAGGCCAGAACGTTGTGTAGCTTTAAAAATAGGTTGGATAAATACATGAGTAGATGTGGGTGGGTGTGAGTTAGACCTGATAGCTTGTGCTAACAGGTCGGTTGCCGTGTTCCTCCCTTAAGTCAGTGTGACCTGACCTGACTAGGTTGGGTGCATTGGCTTAAGCCGGTAGGGACTTGGACCTGCCTCGCATGGGCCAGTAGGCCTTCTGCAGTGTTCCTTCGTTCTTATGTTCTTATGTTCTTATAAATACATGAGTGGATGTGGGTGGGTGTGAGTTGGACCTGATAGCTTGAGCTACCAGGTCGGTTGCCGTGTTCCTCCCTTAATTCAATGTGACCTGACCTGACTAGGTTGGGTGCATTGGCTTAAGCCGGTAGGAGACTTGGACCTGCCTCGCATGGGCCAGTAGGCCTTCTGCAGTGTTCCTTCGTTCTTATGTTCTTAAAAGAGGAGGAAATCCAAACAAATACGATCACAGGAAGCGCCCCGTGGTCGTGTTTGCTTGGACTTCCTCCTTTCTAGCAACACTGTAAGCTCCTGATGTGTTCATTCCAACACAAAAGGCCTAGAGCTATCATTCAACACCCCCGTAGTTGTTTTGTATACATATTTCCATTTATGACATCGTAGTGAATAACAAAGCTACTCAGACTTCTAATTGCATTCCTATGACATTCACTTACATTATTTACTTCTCTCCTAGTATTATTCCTGTTACCAGACACAGACTTCTCAAATATATATTCTATATTTTCCTGCAGGTTACATTCTTTGCATAATTTATCATAATTTTCATGACGGAGTAATTCAGTGTGTGATGAGTCCACAAAAAATGTGGATGAATGGTGGGCTGAAAGTACCCAAGTTGCTTATATTACGTACTGTAAATAATTTACAACCACACGTTAGGCAAGTTTATTTATGAATAGGTACACATAAGAACAATTATCATACATAGTGTAAATTACCTAGGACAACCCAAAAAGAGTCAAAGTGATCTATTTCCATTGGGGTCCTTGAGATACACCATCAGGACCCCTGGTACGTCCCTTAGGACACCCAGTAGAACCCCAGCAGAGAAGCAACGCACTTCATACTACAAGTTGTATCCACTAAAGACAAAGTGGAGCCACTGGCGTTGTGCAGGGCAACGTACCGCCAGAGATGAAGAGAGAGGGGGGTGAGATGCGAGGGGGTGAGTGGGGGTAGAGGGGATGAGTAGGAAAAGGGGGTGGGGGTGAGGAGTATGGACTGAGGAAGAAGTGTCATCGTGAGGAACAGAGTTAGAAGAGTGCAGGGATATTAGTAAGTTTATTTTGGTGCACGTAAGTACAGTTATAATAAGTCACCTCGGATAACTCGAAAAAGTCAAAAAAAGTTTATTTAGGTACGCTTACACTTATATAAATTATCATACATAGTTACATATCTGTAAATTACCCAGGATAACCCAAAAAAGTGACTTATTTCCGTTGGGATCCTTGTACAGGGATGGGCTGGTTGGCTAGGGTTAACAGGGTTGGTGGTTGGGTGTGTGGACAGGGATAGCAGGGACCTGCTGGTTGTCGAGGGTTAACAGGGTTGGTGGTTGGACAGGGATAGCAGGTATGCGCTGATTGGCTAGGGATAGCAAGGCTGGTTGGGTGGTTGGACAGGGATAGCAGGGACGGGTGTGGTGAGGTCACTCCTCGCCGTGGGACAATAACTGCACCAGCCAGCAGGCAGCGTCGGGGACCATGACACTAGGTACCTGGGTAGTGGTCCCAGGGGAGGACCACTGGAGAAGGTACTAAGCACCGCCTGGGGAATGAGAGGTAATGAAGTTTGATTCAAGGAAGAGGAACGTAGCCTAAGTTCCTTCGATCAAGAGCCCCTCACTAACGTCTAACTTTAGTATTTGACGTCTAATTTTAGCATCAGACGTCTAGCTTTAGCATCAGACGTCTAACTTTAGTATTAGACGTCTAACCCAGCCAGAGTAAAAACATTGGGCGTGTTTCTTTCCACCTGTTGTATATGTTCCCCATCAGTAAAATGAGTACCTGGGTGTTAGTCGACTGGTGTGGGTCGCATCCTGGGACACTGACTTAATTTGCCCGACATGCGGAGCATAACAAGGGACTTTCTATATAGTAGTATGTCATTGTTGTCAGCTAGGACTGTATACCTTGTACATGTACTTGTAGTAAATAAAGATATTATATTATTATTATTATTGTTATTATTATTATTAATCTAACTTTAGCATCAGGCGTCAAATTTTAGCATCAGATATCTAACTTTAGCATCAGACGTTTAACTTTAGCATCAGACGTTTAACTTTAGCATCAGACGTTTAACTTTAGCATCAGACGTTTAACTTTAGCATCAGACGTTTAACTTTAGCATCAGACGTTTAACTTTAGCATCAGATATCTAACTTTAGCATCAGACGTTTAACTTTAGCATCAGATATCTAACTTTAGCATCAGACGTTTAACTTTAGCATCAGACGTTTAACTTTAGCATCAGACGTTTAACTTTAGCATCAGACGCTTAACTTTAGCATCAGACGTTTAACTTTAGCATCAGACGTCTAACTTTAGCATCAGATATCTAACTTTAGCATCAGACGTTTAACTTTAGCATCAAACGTCTAACATTGGCACTAGATGTCTAACTTTATCATTAGACGTCTGATTTTAGCATCGTACCAACCCTAGCTACATACAGCTGGATTAAAACCAAAGGACCCGGGTTCAGTCTTGGGTAGTGCGAGACGTATGGGCAAGTATACTTGGAGGACGTTTCGGGGGGTCAACGCCCCCGCGGCCCGGTCCGTGACCAGGCTTCCTAATACTTTCTATGTTGTTTCGGTAGTAAGTTATATCCCTTCGAGTTTGTCGGGAGTTTTGAGTAGATGATAGGGATTATTAACCAAGGGGAGTATTATCCACCCAGGATAACTCAGTAAAGTCAGTGCGTTATCGAGGTCTGTCTTATTTCCATTGTGGTCTTTTAATCTCCTCCCCCAGGGTGCAACCCGTAACAGTCCGCTAACTTCCAGGCACCTACTAACTGCTAGGTGAACAGGGACAGCAGGTATAAGGTGACAAACACCCAGGTACCTACTAAATGCTAGGTGAACAGGCACAGCAGGTGTAATGTGAGTAACACCCAGGTACCTACTTACTGCTAGGTGAACAGGCACAGCAGATGTAATGTGAGTAACACCCAGGTACCTACTTACTGCTAGGTGAACAGGGACAGCAGGTGTAATGTGAGTAACACCCAGGTACCTACTTACTGCTAGGTGAACAGGGACAGCAGGTGTAATGTGAGTAACACCCAGGTACCTACTTACTGCTAGGTGAACAGTGACAGCAGGTGTAATGTGAGTAACACCCAGGTACCTACTTACTGCTAGGTGAACAGCGACAGCAGATGTAATGCGAGTAACACCCAGGTACCTACTAACTGCTAGGTGAACAGTGACAGCAGGTGTAATGTGAGTAACACCCAGGTACCTACTAACTGCTAGGTGAACAGTGACACCAGGTGTAATGTAACACCCAGGTACCTACTTACTGCTAGGTGAACAGCGACAGCAGGTGTAATGTGAGTAACACAGGTTACACCCGTGACCACACAGGTTACACCCGTGACCACACAGGTTACACCCGTGACCACACAGGTTACACCCGTGACCACACAGGTTACACCCGTGACCACACAGGTTACACCCGTGACCACACAGGTTACACCCGTGACCACACAGGTTACACCCGTGACCACACAGGTCACTCAACGCTCACAGACTTAGAAATGGATGTACAACATGTGTGCATAAACAACTCATTTCGACTTTAACTCAGATGCGGCCAGCAGTAACAGTCTGGTTGATCAGACCCTGATCCACCATGAGGCCTGGTCTCAGAGCGGGCCGCGGAGGCGTTGACCCCCGAAACCCTCTCCAGGTAAACTCCAGGTAGATATAAACATGCATATAGTTCATTACCACTACAGCCTGGTTGATCAGGCTCTGATCCACCAGGAGGCCTGGTCACAGACCGGGCCGCGGGGGCGTTCACCCCCGGAACTCTCTCCAGGTAAACTCCAGGTATAACTTGTTCATTACCACTGTAACTTGTTCATTACCACTGTAACTTGTTCATTACCACTGTAACTTGTTCATTACCACTGTAACTTGTTCATTACCACTGTAACTTGTTCATTACCACTGTAACTTGTTCATTACCACTGTAACTTGTTCATTACCACTGTAACTTGTTCATTACCACTGTAACTTGTTCATTACCACTGTAACTTGTTCATTACCACTGTAACTTGTTCATTACCACTATAACTTGTTCATTACCACTGTAACCTGTTTAGCTGTTAAACGTCAGAGGCTCCGGTCCCTGGACTGGAATTTACCTGGAGAGAGTTCCGGGGGTCAACGCCCCAGCGGCCCGGTCTGTGACCAGGCCTCCTGGTGGATCAGAGCCTGATCAACCAGGCTGTTGCTGCTGGCTGCACGCAAACCAACGTACGAGCCACAGCCCGGCTGATCAGGAACTGACTTTAGGTGCTTGTCCAGTGCCAGCTTGAAGACTGCCAGGGGTCTGTTGGTAATCCCCCTTATGTATGCTGGGAGGCAGTTGAACAGTCTCGGGCCCCTGACACTTATTGTATGGTCTCTTAACGTGCTAGTGACACCCCTGCTTTTCATTGGGGGGATGGTGCATCGTCTGCCAAGTCTTTTGCTTTCGTAGTGAGTGATTTTCGTGTGCAAGTTCGGTACTAGTCCCTCTAGGATTTTCCAGGTGTATATAATCATGTATCTCTCCCGCCTGCGTTCCAGGGAATACAGGTTTAGGAACCTCAAGCGCTCCCAGTAATTGAGGTGTTTTATCTCCGTTATGCGTGCCGTGAAGGTTCTATGTACATTTTCTAGGTCAGCAATTTCACCTGCCTTGAAAGGTGCTGTTAGTGTGCAGCAATATTCCAGCCTAGATAGAACAAGTGACCTGAAGAGTGTCATCATGGGCTTGGCCTCCCTAGTTTTGAAGGTTCTCATTATCCATCCTGTCATTTTTCTAGAAGATGCGATTGATACAATGTTATGGTCCTTGAAGGTGAGATCCTCCGACATGATCACTCCCAGGTCTTTGACGTTGGTGTTTCGCTCTATTTTGTGGCCAGAATTTGTTTTGTACTCTGATGAAGATTTAATTTCCTCGTGTTTACCATATCTGAGTAATTGAAATTTCTCATCGTTGAACTTCATATTGTTTTCTGCAGCCCACTGAAAGATTTGGTTGATGTCCGCCTGGAGCCTTGCAGTGTCTGCAATGGAAGACACTGTCATGCAGATTCGGGTGTCATCTGCAAAGGAAGACACGGTGCTGTGGCTGACATCCTTGTCTATGTCGGATATTAGGATGAGGAACAAGATGGGAGCGAGTACTGTGCCTTGTGGAACAGAGCTTTTCACCGTAGCTGCCTCGGACTTTACTCTGTTGACGACTACTCTCTGTGTTCTGTTAGTGAGGAAATTATAGATCCATCGACCGACTTTTCCTGTTATTCCTTTAGCACGCATTTTGTGCGCTATTACGCCATGGTCACACACTTGTCGAAGGCTTTTGCAAAGTCTGTATATATTACATCTGCATTCTTTTTGTCTTCTAGTGCATTTAGGACCTTGTCATAGTGATCCAATAGTTGAGACAGGAGCGACCTGTTCTAAACCCATGTTGCCCTGGGTTGTGTAACCGATGGGTTTCTAGATGGGTGGTGATCTTGCTTCTTAGGACCCTTTCAAAGATTTTTATGATATGGGATGTTAGTGCTATCGGTCTGTAGTTCTTTGCTGTTGCTTTACTGCCCCCTTTGTGGAGTGGGGCTATGTCTGTTGTTTTTAGTAACTGTGGGACGACCCCCGTGTCCATGCTCCCT
Source organism: Cherax quadricarinatus (assembly GCF_038502225.1). NCBI lineage: Eukaryota > Metazoa > Arthropoda > Malacostraca > Decapoda > Parastacidae > Cherax > Cherax quadricarinatus. Next base: position 7,691,755 of record NC_091368.1, read on the forward strand.
CTTCATAGAATGGAAAAGGCTCGTGATAGGGGCTTCTTGCAGTTCTTGATGAACACGGAGTTCCACGAGTCTGGCCCTGGGGCAGAGTGCATGGGCATGTCATTTATCGCCTGTTCGAAGTCATTTGGCGTCAGGATAACATCGGATAGGCTTGTGTTAACCAAATTTTGTGGCTCTCTCATAAAAAATTAATTTTGATCTTCGACTCTCAGTCTGGTTAGCGGCTTGCTAAAAACTGAGTCATATTTGGACTTGAGTAGCTCACTCATTTCCTTGCTGTCATCTGTGTAGGACCCATCTTGTTTAAGTAGGGGCCCAATACTGGACGTTGTTGTCGACTTTGATTTGGCATAGGAGAAGAAATACTTTGGGTTTCTTTCGATTTCATTTATGGCTTTTAGTTCTTCCCGCGATTCCTGACTCCTATAAGATTCCTTTAGCTTAAGTTCGATGCTTGCTATTTCTCTGACCAGTGTCTCCCTACGCATTTCAGATATATTGGCCTCTTTTAGCCGCTCTGTTATTCTTTTCCGTCGCCTGTAAAGGGAGCGCCTGTCTCTTTCTATTTTATATCTACTCCTTTTTCTTAGAGGAATAAGCCTTGTGCATACATCGAGTGCCACCAAGTTAATCTGTTCTAGGCATAAGTTGGGGTCTGTGTTGCTTAGTATATCTTCCTAGCTTATATCGGTTAGGACTTGGTTTACTTGGTCCCACTATGTTTTTGTTATTGAAGTTGAATTTGGTAAATGCTCCCTCGTGACTAGTCTCATTATGTCGGTCTGGGGCTCCACGCATACATGTCTGAACCTCAATTATGTTGTGATCTGAGTATATTGTTTTTGATATGGTGACATTTCTTATCAGATCATCATTGTTAGTGAAGATGAGGTCTAGTGTATTATCCAGTCTAGTAGGCTCTATTATTTGCTGGTTTAAATTGAATTTTGTGCAGAGATTTAAAAGCTCGTGTGAGTGTGAGTTTTCATCAGAGCTGCCTCCTGGTGTTATTACTGCAACAATATTATTTGCTATATTCCTCCATTTTAGGTGCCTTAAGTTGAAATCCCCCAAGAGCAAGATGTTGGGTGCAGAAGCTGGAAGATTTTCCAGACAGTGGTCAATTTTTAACAGCTGTTCCTGGAATTGCTGGGATGTTGCATCCGGAGGCTTGTAGACTACCACAATGACTAGGTTTTGGTTCTCGACCTTTACTGATAAAACTTCCACTACATCATTTGAGGCATTTAGCAGTTCTGTGCAAACAAGTGACTCTGCAATGTACAGTCCAACCCCCACCCCCCTTTTGCCTGTTCACTCTGTCACATCTGTGTAGGTTGTAACCTGGGATCCATATTTCGTTGTCCAAGTGATCCTTTATGTGGGTCTCAGTGAAAGCCGCGAACATTGCCTTTGCCTCTGCAAGCAGTCCACGGATGAAAGGTATTTTGTTGTTTGTTGCTGGCTTTAGACCCTGTATATTTGCAAAGGAGAATGTCATCGGACTGGTGGTATTGTTGGTACTGGGGGGGGATTTTTTTTCCGGCATTAGTTTTGGTTTGAAGTGGAGGCCATCGACTGTGGTTCCACTCCAGGAATGACTGGATTTGGTGTACGATTTCTGCCATTTCCTGCCAGTTTGTTTTCCTTCCTGGCACTAAAAAACCTCTCCCTCTTGAGTGGCTGTGGCTACCCAGGTTTTCCCATGGCCTGGATGTTTTTATCTTTTTGTCCCCTTTAGATGGTGTGCCTGGCAATTTAAGTTATAGCACAATCTTTCCTGTACTGAAGAGGTACACATTTCAGGGTGAAAAAGCTTACAGGGAGTGAGTTTGCATTTTCCTGTTGTTATATGTTCTTATATGGGCATGACATTTTCTAGGGTGGTCATAGTTGCACGTCCCGTCTGTTTTTCCAGATTTCCCATGTCTGCAGATACCAAGTGCATAGTATGTGCACAGGCTTGGTTTCCGTTTGCCTTGGGTTTCTGTGACTGTATTCCCTGTTGGTGCATGTTTCCCTGTCTTATTCCTATCCTCCCTAGCACCAACAATGGAGCTCCCACCAGTTGTTTTTGTTAATATATCCTCACTATTGCTAGTGGAGTCCTCTTGTTTGCTATTTCCTGTGGTATTTCTAGTTTGCAATATTGGTTTTATCTTATCTTTGACTACACTTGTTTCCCAACTACGGCTCCTGTCCCCTATGAGGTCATTTATATGTATTCCTTCCTGCCTATAATTCCCGACTACCTGGACAAAATCTCCAGCTTCACCATTACTGTCTCCCAGGACAGCACCTCCAGCTTCACCATTACTGTCTCCCAGGACAGCACTATCACTATCACATTTACTGACTGCCAGGACATCACCTCCAGCCTTACAGTTTCTGACTACATGGCCAGTATCAAGGGCAGTACCATTCAGCCCAGACTTTTTATGTTCCCATCTGCTGTAGAAAACTTCCAGGTTTTCTAGTTTTAATACTGCTTGTAGCTAGTTCTTGGATATCTGCACAGGGCATGACACCAATTTCCACAAAAATGACAATTTATCCATGTGGAAGCCCGTTTGTTTGATTGACTGCAGACTATACAGAGCTTCATAATGATTTGAATGGTTGATTTACTGTAATTCTACTAGCAACCTCTTGAATACTCTATTAATAACCTCCTTAAATGAAGCTCTAGCTATTTGTATTTCTATTTCTAACTGTACTTGCATATTGGACAGCTTACCGTGTACGTTCCTGATTTATATTTATTGTTTGTGTTTGATAAGGGCGCCTACAACCCCATCCGTTTACAGTCTGCTTTATTGTCAAACGAATCCGTTTGAAACCAGTCAAGGGTTCGGCCCAGTCGAGGGTTCGGACCAGTCGAGGGTTCGGACCAGTCGAGGGCTCGGACTCATCAAGTACTTCTAATACCACACCAGGGGTATGAAGTGGCTTCTACCCACACCAGGGGTATGAAGTGACTTCTACCCACACCAGGGGTATGAAGTGACTTCTACCCACACCAGGGGTATGAAGTGACTTCTACCCACACCAGGACTATGAAGTGACTTCTACCCACACCAGGGGCATGAAGTGGCTTCTACCCACACCAGGGGTATGAAGTGACTTCTACCCACACCAGGGGTATGAAGTGACTTCTACCCACACCAGGGGTATGAAGTGGCTTCTACCCACACCAGGGGTATGATGTGGCTTCTACCCACACCAGGGGTATGAAGTGGCTTCTACCCACACCAGGGGTATGAAGTGGCTTCTACCCACACCAGGGGTATGAAGTGGCTTCTACCCACACCAGGGGTATGAAGTGGCTTCTACCCACACCAGGGGTTTGAAGTGACTTCTACCCACACCAGGGGTATGAAGTGGCTTCTACCCACACCAGGGGTATGAAGTGATTTCTACCCACACCAGGGGTATGAAGTGACTTCTACCCACACCAGAGGTATGAAGTGACTTCTACCCACACCAGGGGTATGAAGTGACTTCTACCCACACCAGGGGTATGAAGTGGCTTCTACCCACACCAGGGGTATGAAGTGACTTCTACCCACACCAGGGGTATGAAGTGACTTCTACCCACACCAGGGGTATGAAGTGACTTCTACCCACACCAGGGGTATGAAGTGACTTCTACCCACACCAGGGGCATGAAGTGGATTCTACCCACACCAGGGGTATGAAGTGGCTTCTACCCACACCAGGGGTATGAAGTGACTTCTACCCGCACCAGGGGCATGAAGTGACTTCTACCCGCACCAGGGGCATGAAGTGACTTCTACCCGCACCAGGGGCATGAAGTGACTTCTACCCGCACCAGGGGCATGAAGTGACTTCTACCCGCACCAGGGGCATGAAGTGACTTCTACCCGCACCAGGGGCATGAAGTGACTTCTACCCGCACCAGGGGCATGAAGTGACTTCTACCCGCACCAGGGGCATGAAGTGACTTCTACCCGCACCAGGGGTATGAAGTGACTTCTACCCACACCAGGACTATGAAGTGACTTCTACCCACACCAGGGGCATGAAGTGGCTTCTACCCACACCAGGGATATGAAGTGACTTCTACCCACACCAGGGGTAGGAAGTGACTTCTACCCACACCAGGACTATGAAGTGACTTCTACCCACACCAGGGGCATGAAGTGACTTCTACCCACACCAGGGGCATGAAGTGGCTTCTACCCACACCAGGGGTATGAAGTGGCTTCTACCCACACCAGGGGTATGAAGTGGCTTCTACCCACACCAGGGGTATGATGTGGCTTCTACCCACACCAGGGGTATGAAGTGACTTCTACCCACACCAGGCGTATGAAGTGACTTCTACCCACACCAGGGGTATGAAGTGGCTTCTACCCACACCAGGGGTATGAAGTGGCTTCTACCCACACCAGGGGTATGAAGTGACTTCTACCCACACCAGGGGTATGAAGTGACTTCTACCCACACCAGGGGTATGAAGTGACTTCTACCCACACCAGGGGTATGAAGTGACTTCTACCCACACCAGGGGTATGAAGTGACTTCTACCCACACCAGGGGTATGAAGTGACTTCTACCCACACCAGGGGTATGAAGTGGCTTCTACCCACACCAGGGGTATGAAGTGGCTTCTACCCACACCAGGGGTATGAAGTGACTTCTACCCACACCAGGGGTATGAAGTGACTTCTACCCACACCAGGGGTATGAAGTGACTTCTACCCACACCAGGGGTATGAAGTGACTTCTACCCACACCAGGGGTATGAAGCGACTTCTACCCACACCAGGGGTATGAAGTGACTTCTGCCCACACCAGGGGTATGAAGTGACTTCTACCCACACCAGGGGTATGAAGTGGCTTCTATCCACACCAGGGGTATGAAGTGACTTCTACCCACACCAGGGGTATGAAGTGACTTCTACCCACACCAGGGGTATGAAGTGACCTCTACCCACACCAGGGGCATGAAGTGGCTTCTACCCACACCAGGGGTATGAAGTGGCTTCTACCCACACCAGGGTTATGAAGTGACTTCTACCCACACCAGGGGTATGAAGTGACTTCTACCCACACCAGGGGTATGAAGTGGCTTCTACCCACACCAGGGGTATGATGTTGCTTCTACCCACACCAGGGGTATGAAGTGACTTCTACCCACACCAGGGGTATGAAGTGACTTCTACCCACACCAGGGGTATGAAGTGACTTCTACCCACACCAGGGGTATGAAGTGGCTTCTACCCACACCAGGGGTATGAAGTGACTTCTACCCACACCAGGCTTATGAAGTGACTTCTACCCACACCAGGGGTATGAAGTGACTTCTACCCACACGAGGGGTATGAAGTGACTTCTACCCGCACCAGCGGCATGAAGTGACTTCTACCCGCACCAGGGGCATGAAGTGACTTCTACCCGCACCAGGGGCATGAAGTGACTTCTACCCGCACCAGCGGCATGAAGTGACTTCTACCCGCACCAGGGGCATGAAGTGACTTCTACCCGCACCAGGGGCATGAAGTGACTTCTACCCGCACCAGGGGCATGAAGTGACTTCTACCCGCACCAGGGGCATGAAGTGACTTCTACCCGCACCAGGGGCATGAAGTGACTTCTACCCGCACCAGGGGCATGAAGTGACTTCTACCCGCACCAGGGGCATGAAGTGACTTCTACCCGCACAAGGGGCATGAAGTGACTTCTACCCGCACCAGGGGCATGAAGTGACTTCTACCCGCACCAGGGGCATGAAGTGACTTCTACCCGCACCAGGGGCATGAAGTGACTTCTACCCGCACTAGGGGCATGAAGTGACTTCTACCCGCACCAGGGGCATGAAGTGACTTCTACCCGCACCAGGGGCATGAAGTGACTTCTACCCGCACTAGGGGCATGAAGTGACTTCTACCCGCACTAGGGGCATGAAGTGACTTCTACCCGCACCAGGGGCATGAAGTGACTTCTACCCGCACCAGGGGCATGAAGTGACTTCTACCCGCACCAGGGGCATGAAGTGACTTCTACCCGCACCAGGGGCATGAAGTGACTTCTACCCACACCAGGGGTATGAGGTGACTTCTACCCACACCAGGGGTATGAAGTGACTTCTACCCACACCAGGGGTATGAAGTGACTTCTACCCACACCAGGGGTATGAAGTGACTTCTACCCACACCAGGGGCATGAAGTGACTTCTACCCGCACCAGGGGCATGAAGTGACTTCTACCCACACCAGGGGTATGAAGTGACTTCTACCCACACCAGGGGTATGAAGTGACTTCTACCCACACCAGGGGTATGAAGTGACTTCTACCCACACCAGGGGTATGAAGTGACTTCTACCCACACCAGGGGTATGAAGTGGCTTCTACCCACACCATGGGTATGAAGTGGCTTCTACCCACACCATGGGTATGAAGTGGCTTCTACCCACACCAGGGGTATGAAGTGGCTTCTACCCACACCAGGGGTATGAAGTGGCTTCTACCCACACCATGGGTATGAAGTGGCTTCTACCCACACCAGGGGCATGAAGTGGCTTCTACCCACACCAGGGGTATGAAGTGGCTTCTACCCACACCAGGGGTATGAAGTGGCTTCTACCCACACCAGGGGCATGAAGTGACTTCTACCCACACCAGGGGTATGAAGTGACTTCTACCCACACCAGGGGCATGAAGTGGCTTCTACCCACACCAGGGGTATGAAGTGGCTTCTACCCACACCAGGGGTATGAAGTGGCTTCTACCCACACCATGGGTATGAAGTGACTTCTACCCACACCAGGGGCATGAAGTGGCTTCTACCCACACCAGGGGTATGAAGTGGCTTCTACCCACACCAGGGGTATGAAGTGGCTTCTACCCACACCAGGGGCATGAAGTGACTTCTACCCACACCAGGGGTATGAAGTGGCTTCTACCCACACCAGGGGTATGAAGTGACTTCTACCCACACCAGGGGCATGAAGTGGCTTCTACCCACACCAGGGGTATGAAGTGGCTTCTACCCACACCAGGGGTATGAAGTGGCTTCTACCCACACCAGGGGCATGAAGTGACTTCTACCCACACCATGGGTATGAGGTACATAATAAGGATATTAAACACAATAAAACAATGATAAGAAACAATAAGGAAGGGCTGTGAGGGAGGACGAAGGAACCCTCACGGAAATAAGCCACCAGGCTGGGTTTACTTGGCTTACCTGGCATTATTAACCTGCTAGCGCTAATAACCTGTTAAAATAATAATCTTCACGCCACGTTGGTCTCGGCGCCATTAAAGAAACAGATGAAGCTGCGTAATTACCCACTAATGTCGTGAATTAATATATATATATATATATATATATATATATATATATATATATATATATATATATATATATATATATATATATATTTTCCTGGAGTTTACTTGGAGGGAGTTCCGGGGCTCAACGCCCCCGCGGCCCCATCTGTGACCAGGTCTCGTGGTGGATCAGAGCCTGATCAACCAGGCTGTTGCTGCTGGCTGCACGCAAACCAACGTACGAGCCACAGCCCGGCTGATCAGGAACTGACTTTAGGTGTTTGTCCAGTGCCAGCTTGAAGACTGCCAGGGGTCTGTTGGTAATCCCCCTTATGTGTGCTGGGAGGCAGTTGAACAGTCTCGGGCCCCTGACACTTATTGTATGGTCTCTTAACGTGCTAGTGACACCCCTGCTTTTCATTGGGGGGATGGTGCATCGTCTGCCAAGTCTTTTGCTTTCGTAGTGAGTGATTTTCGTGTGCAAGTTCGGTACTAGTCCCTCTAGGATTTTCCAGGTGTATATAATCATGTATACACCTGGAAAATCCTAGAGGGACTAGTACCAAACTTGCACACGAAAATCACTCACTACGAAAGCAACGATTATCAATGATATATATAATCCATGCTTAAAATACTCTTAAAATCCCAATTATTTTTTTTATATCCACTTTAAGTTTTTTAAATATCTAAAGATAAATGAGATAAAAGGTAGTGCTTGTTCCCCTGTTATTCTGTGACAGTCATCTGGCAGAGAAACCACTCTGTGACAGTCATCTGGCAGAGAAACCACTCTGTGACAGTAATCTGGCAGAGAAACCACTCTGTGACAGTAATCTGGCAGAGAAACCACTCTGTGACAGTAATCTGGCAGAGAAACCACTCTGTGAGAGTAATCTGGCAGATAAACCACTCTGTGACAGTAATCTGGCAGAGAAACCACTCTGTGACAGTAATCTGGTAGAGAAACCATTCTGTAACAGTAATCTGGCAGAGAAACCACTCTGTGACAGTAATCTGGTAGAGAAACCACTCTGTGACAGTAATCTGGTAGAGAAACCACTCTGACGAACTGAACACATCTGCAGGTGACACTGGTATGGTGATGCATCTCATGTTAGAGGTTTTTATTTTGTGGTCAGCAATATTTTATTACATGTAAATTACGTTAAGTAAACTGCAGAAGGAAATAAAGTTTGTAAACTTGTCTGTTTATGAGGTTTGTCAGGACAAGTACAGACAGGATGTACGTGTACATGCGCACAGACAGGATGTACGTGTACATGCGCACAGACAGGATGTACGTGTACATGCGCACAGACAGGATGTACGTGCACATGCGCACAGACAGGATGTACGTGTACATGCGCACAGACAGGATGTACGTGCACATGCGCACAGACAGGATGTACGTGTACATGCGCACAGACAGGATGTACGTGCACATGCGCACAGACAGGATGTACGTGTACATGCGCACAGACAGGATGTACGTGCACATGCGCACAGACAGGATGTACGTGCACATGCGCACAGACAGGATGTACGTGCACATGCGCACAGACAGGATGTACGTGCACATGCGCACAGACAGGATGTACGTGCACATGCGCACAGACAGGATGTACGTGCACATGCGCACAGACAGGATGTACGTGCACATGCGCACAGACAGGATGTACGTGCACACGCGCACAGACAGGATGTACGTGCACACGCGCACAGACAGGATGTACGTGTACACGCGCACAGACAGGATGTACGTGTACACGCGCACACAGCATGTACGTGTACACACGCACACACAGCATGTACGTGTACACACGCACACACAGCATGTACGTGTACAACACGCACACACAGCATGTACGTGTACAACACGCACACACAGCATGTACGTGTACACACGCACACACAGCATGTGCGTGTACAACACGCACACAGCACGTACGTGTACAACACGCGCACAGAGCATGTACGTGTACAACACGCGCACACAGCATGTACGTGTTCAACACGCACACACAGCATGTACGTGTACACACGCACACAGCATGTACGTGTACACACGCACACACAGCATGTACGTGTACAACACACAGCATGTACGTGTACAACACACACAGCATGTACGTGTACAACACACACACAGCATGTACGTGTACAACACACAGAATGTACGTGTACAACACACACAGCATGTACGTGTACAACACACACAGCATGCACGTGTACAACACACACAGCATGTACGTGTACAACACACAGCATGTACGTGTACAACACACAGCATGTACGTGTACAACACACACAGCATGTACGTGTACAACACACACAGCATGTACGTGTACAGCACACACAGCATGTACGTGTACAACACACACAGCATGTACGCGTACACACGCACACACAGCATGTACGCGTACACACGCACACACAGCATGTACGTGTACAACGCACACACAGCATGTACGTGTACACACGCACACAGCATGTACGTGTACACACGCACACAGCATGTACGTGTACACACGCACACAGCATGTACGTGTACACACGCACACACAGCATGTACGTGTACACACGCACACACAGCATGTACGTGTACACACGCACACAGCATGTACGTGTACACACGCACACACAGCATGTACGTGTACACACGCACACACAGCATGTACGTGTACACACGCACACACAGCAAGTACGTGTACACACGCACACACAGCATGTACGTGTACACACGCACACACAGCATGTACGTGTACACACGCACACACAGCATGTACGTGTACACACGCACACACAGCATGTACGTGTACACGCACACACAGCATGTACGTGTACACACGCACACACAGCATGTACGTGTACACACGCACACACAGCATGTACGTGTACACACGCACACACAGCATGTACGTGTACAACACACACAGCATGTACGTGTACACACGCACACAGCATGTACGTGTACAACACACACAGCATGTACGTGTACACACGCACACACAGCATGTACGTGTACACACGCACACACAGCATGTACGTGTACACACGCACACACAGCATGTACGTGTACACACGCACACACAGCATGTACGTGTACACACGCACACCCAGCATGTACGTGTACACACGCACACCCAGCATGTACGTGTACACACGCACACCCAGCATGTACGTGTACACACGCACACACAGCATGTACGTGTACACACGCGCACACAGCATGTACGTGTACACACGCACACACAGCATGTACGTGTACACACGCACACACAGCATGTGCGTGTACACACGCGCACACAGCATGTACGTGTACACACGCGCACACAGCATGTACGTGTACACACGCGCACACAGCATGTACGTGTACACACGCGCACACAGCATGTACGTGTACACACGCACACACAGCATGTACGTGTACACACGCACACACAGCATGTACGTGTACACACGCACACACAGCATGTACGTGTACACACGCACACACAGCATGTACGTGTACACACGCACACACAGCATGTACGTGTACACACGCACACACAGCATGTACGTGTACACACGCACACACAGCATGTACGTGTACACACGCACACACAGCATGTACGTGTACACACGCACACACAGCATGTACGTGTACACACGCACACACAGCATGTACGTGTACACACGCACACACAGCATGTACGTGTACACACGCACACACAGCATGTACGTGTACACACGCACACACAGCATGTACGTGTACACACGCACACACAGCATGTACGTGTACACACGCACACACAGCATGTACGTGTACACACGCACACAGCATGTACGTGTACACACGCACACACAGCATGTACGTGTACACACGCACACACAGCATGTACGTGTACACACGCACACACAGCATGTACGTGTACACACGCACACACAGCATGTACGTGTACACACGCACACACAGCATGTACGTGTACACACGCACACAGCATGTACGTGTACACACGCACACACAGCATGTACCTGTACACACGCACACACAGCATGTACGTGTACACACGCACACACAGCATGTACGTGTACACACGCACACACAGCATGTACGTGTACACACGCACACACAGCATGTACGTGTACACACGCACACACGGCATGTACGTGTACACACGCACACACAGCATGTACGTGTACACACGCACACACGGCATGTACGTGTACACACGCACACACAGCATGTACGTGTACACACGCACACAGCATGTACGTGTACACACGCACACACAGCATGTACGTGTACACACGCACACACAGCATGAACGTGTACACACGCACACACAGCATGTACGTGTACACACGCACACACAGCATGTACGTGTACACACGCACACACAGCATGTACGTGTACACACGCACACACAGCATGTACGTGTACACACGCACACACAGCATGTACGTGTACACACGCGCACACAGCATGTACGTGCACACACGCACACACAGCATGTACGTGTACACACGCGCACACAGCATGTACGTGTACACACGCGCACACAGCATGTACGTGTACACACGCGCACACAGCATGTACGTGTACACACGCGCACACAGCATGTACGTGTACACACGCGCACACAGCATGTACGTGTACACACGCGCACACAGCATGTACGTGTACACACGCGCACACAGCATGTACGTGTACACACGCGCACACAGCATGTACGTGTACACACGCGCACACAGCATGTACGTGTACACACGCGCACACAGCATGTACGTGTACACGCGCACACAGCATGTACGTGTACAACACACACACAGCATGTACGTGTGTACACGTACATGCTGTGTACATATATATATATATATATATATATATATATATATATATATATATATATATATATATATATATATATATATATGTCGTGCCGAATAGGCAGAACTTGCGATCTTGGCTTAAATAGCAACGCTCATCTTGCCATATAGGACAAGTGAAAATTTGTGTATGCAATGATTTCGCCAAAATTATTCTGAACCTAACGAAAAAAATATTTCACTGTGTTTGTTTAGTATTAAATTATTGTAAACAAATCTAAAATGTATTTAGTTGGGTTAGGCTAAAATAAATTGTTCTTGTTATAATAAGGTTAGGTAAGTTTTCTAAGATTCTTTTGGAGCAAAATTATAAATTTTTACATTAACATTAATGAAAAAAATATATCTTTAAACGTATAAGAGAAAATTTTAGAAAGGACTTAATTTTAAATGAGTTCTTGCTAATTGACCAGTTTTGCATATTCGGCACGACATTGTGTGTGTGTGTGTGTGTATATATATATATATATATATATATATATATATATATATATATATATATATATATATATATATATATATATATATATATATATATATATATGTAGTAGGTTGGTAGACAGCAACCGCTCAGGGAGGTACTACCGTCCTGCCAAGTGAGTGTAAAACATAAGCTTGTAATTGTTTTACATGATGGTAGGATTGCTGGTGTCCATTTTTCTGTCTCATAAACATGCAAGGTTTCAGGTACGTCTTGCTACTTCTACTTACACTTAGGTCACACTACACATACATGTACAAGCATATATATACACACCCCTCTGGGTTTTCTTCTATTTTCTTACTAGTTCTTGTTCTTGTTTATTTCCTCTTACCTCCATGGGGAAGTGGAACAAAATTCTTCCTCCGTAAGCCATGTGTTGTAAGAGGCGACTAAAATGCCGGAAGCAAGGGGCTAGTAACCCCTTCTCCTGTATATATTACTAAATGTAAAAGGAGAAACTTTCGTTTTTCCTTTTGGGCCACCCTGCCTCGGTGGGATACGGCCGGTGTTGAAAGATATATATACACTGATCTCTGGCTGAAGGAGACTCGAACCTACGAACCTTGGAACAAGGTACGCAGTGCTATACCATTCTCACCACACTGGACCAATACCTTGGCGTCCAGCTTGCGCTCGACTTTGATCCAAGGCAGCCAGCTTTCAGGGAGAAGGCTTACAGCTTTTCATCTCATCCCTTGGTCTAGTGTGGTGAGAATGGTATAGCACAGCGTACCTTGTTCCAAGGTTCGTAGGTTCGAGTCTCCTTCAGCCAGAGATCAGTGTTTATGTATATTTCGCCTGCTCTTGCGAATTCCATGCATGCATATATATATATATATATATATATATATATATATATATATATATATATATATATATATATATATATATATATATATATATATATATATATATATGTATTCCTCCTTGATTTCGTGTATAGGGCAAGGAGGAATAACATCTTGTAGGAGTGAGGAAGAGCCAGTTGTGAGTGTGGGGGAAGTTCGTGAGGCAGTAGGTAAAATGAAAGGGGGTAAGGCAGCCGGGATTGATGGGATAAAGATAGAAATGTTAAGAGCAGGTGGGGATATAGTTTTGGAGTGGTTGGTGCAATTATTTAATAAATGTATGGAAGAGGGTAAGGTACCTAGGGATTGGCAGACAGCATGCATAGTTCCTTTGTATAAGGGCAAAGGGGACAAAAGAGAGTGCAAAAATTATAGGGGGATAAGTCTGTTGAGTATACCTGGTAAAGTGTATGGTAGAGTTATTATTGAAAGAATTAAAAGTAAGACTGAGAATAGGATAGCAGATGAACAAGGAGGCTTTAGGAAAGGTAGGGGGTGTGTGGACCAGGTGTTTACAGTGAAACATATAAGTGAACAGTATTTAGATAAGGCTAAAGATGTCTTTGTGGCATTTATGGATTTGGAAAAGGCGTATGACAGGGTGGATAGGGGGGCAATGTGGCAGATGTTGCAGGTGTATGGTGTAGGAGGTAGGTTACTGAAAGCAGTGAAGAATTTTTACGAGGATAGTGAGGCTCAAGTTAGAGTATGTAGGAAAGAGGGAAATTATTTCCCAGTAAAAGTAGGCCTTAGACAAGGATGTGTGATGTCACCGTGGTTGTTTAATATATTTATAGATGGGGTTGTAAGAGAAGTAAATGCGAGGGTCTTGACAAGAGGCGTGGAGTTAAAAGATAAAGAATCACACAAAGTGGGAGTTGTCACAGTTGCTCTTTGCTGATGACACTGTGCTCTTGGGAGATTCTGAAGAGAAGTTGCAGAGATTGGTGGATGAATTTGGTAGGGTGTGCAAAAGAAGAAAATTAAAAGTGAATACAGGAAAGAGTAAGGTTATGAGGATAACAAAAATATTAGGTGATGAAAGATTGGATATCAGATTGGAGGGAGAGAGTATGGGGGAGGTGAATGTATTCAGATATTTGGGAGTGGACGTGTCAGCGGATGGGTCTATGAAGGATGAGGTGAATCATAGAATTGATGATGGGAAAAGGGTGAGTGGTGCACTTAGGAGTCTGTGGAGACAAAGAACTTTGTCCTTGGAGGCAAAGAGGGGAATGTATGAGAGTATAGTTTTACCAACACTCTTATATGGGTGTGAAGCATGGGTGATGAATGTTGCAGCGAGGAGAAGGCTGGAGGCAGTGGAGATGTCATGTCTGAGGGCAATGTGTGGTGTGAATATAATGCAGAGAATTCGTAGCTTGGAAGTTAGGAGGAGGTGCGGGATTACCAAAACTGTTGTCCAGAGGGCTGAGGAAGGGTTGTTGAGGTGGTTCGGACATGTAGAGAGAATGGAGCGAAACAGAATGACTTCAAGAGTGTATCAGTCTGTAGTGGAAGGAAGGCGGGGTAGGGGTCGGCCTAGGAAAGGTTGGAGGGAGGGGGTAAAGAAGGTTTTGTGTGCGAGGGGCTTGGACTTCCAGCAGGCGTGCGTGAGCGTGTTTGATAGGAGTGAATGGAGACGAATGGTTTTTAATACTTGACGTGCTGTTGGAGTGTGAGCAAAGTAACATTTATGAAGGGATTCAGGGAAACCGGCAGGCCGGACTTGAGTCCTGGAGATGGGAAGTACAGTGCCTGCACTCTGAAGGAGGGGTGTTAATGTTGCAGTTTAAAAACTGTAGTGTAAAGCACCCTTCTGGCAAGACAGTGATGGAGTGAATAATGGTGAAAGTTTTTATTTTTCGGGCCACCCTGCCTTGGTGGGAATCGGCCAGTGTGATAAAAAAATTTATATATATATATATATATATATATATATATATATATATATATATATATATATATATATATATATATATATATATATATATATATATATTCTTATTTCAATAAAAATAACAAAAAACATTAGAAGGCAATAACTGCAGCTGAGTTGTTAGTAGTAGCAGCTCCTGGCCACCTGGGAAGTGGTTGTTTTGAGATGAATTACTGGCGTGATGGTAGTGGTGGTGGCTGCTGTGTTGCGCTCTCTCAGAGTGACTACAATAATAGGGATTATTGTGATGTGGGCCGAACCCCTTACAAGACTGTCTAATGTGTTAGACATGCTACCTGCTGCTGCTGCTGCTGCTGCTGCTGCAGCTGCTGCTACTATTGGTGCTGTTGTTATTGCTGCAGCAGCTGTTGGTATTGTTGTTGCTGCTCCTGCTATTGGTGTTGCTGCTATTGTTGCTGCGGGATCTTCTACTACTGTTCCTGCTGCTGGTGCTACTGTTGATGTTGCTAGTGCTACTACTGCTACTACTGCTGCTGCTACTGGCGTCACTGTTGCAGCTGCTGTTTCTGCTGCTGGTGCTACTGTTACTGCTGCTGGAGCTGTTTATGTTGCTATTGCTTCTGGTGCTACCAGGGCTGCTGTTGTTACTGAGACTGTTGATGCTACCAGGGCTGCTGTTGTTACTGAGACTGTTGATGCTAGCAGGGCTGCTGCTGTTACTAGCATTGCTGTTGCTGCTGATGTTGGAGGTGTTAATTCTGTTCTTCCTGTTACTAAAATACATCAAGTAATATCTGGTTTATCCACAAAAAATACAACTGCGCGATACAAAAATTCACTGACTGTAAATCCCCACTAAAATATTTTGATAAAATGGCGTTCGTAAATGATTTACTAACCTACAGTAGATGCCTCTGTCACTTATGTAAACAGAGGAGAGGGAAAAACAAAATAGATCTGACGAAAAAATTATAAGAGCTCTTGATCCGAGGAAGTGGAGATTCTCCCCTCCTTTCTCGTGGTCACTTCTCATTACCTGGGAGCTGTGGCCCTTACGTGTTTAGGGCTTTTCGCACACGCATTTGCACGAACGAAGCTAGGAAATGTCCAAAGGTTTGCAACAAGAGTAGGTCCAGAATTTTGAGGAATGCTCTGTGTGACGAGGTGTTGAAGGACCTGAACCTGTGGACTCAAGCAAAGAGGAGAAGAAGTAGGGGAGACATGGTAACGACGTACAAAATCTTACGATGAATTGATAGAGTAGAGCCAGGAACAAGGACACACAAGTGCAGCAGCATCTTCATCTCCTTCACTATCTTCTCCTGGTTGTTGTTATTCTTCCTCTATTTCTTCTTCCCCTTCTCCTCTATCTCCTCCTCCATCATCTGCTTCCCCTCCTTCTATTAAACGCAGTTACTATAACGCAGAGTTGACCTGCCAAAGTGCCGGGGTTCACTGTAGGATTGGGTGGGCAGCGCATGTGGGTAGGATGGGTAGCCAGTTTGGGTAGGGGTCATACCCAGAGAATAAGACGCAGCAGGAGAGAGGGTACTGCTCTTAATGAAGAGTTATATACACACATGGGCGTGGCAGGTTGACGATGCACCTGGGGGGAGTGGTGCAGCAACAGTACCATCAACAGAAGCAACAGCAGCAACAAAAACAGCATTCTCAACAGCAGCAATAGCCCCACCAATTGCAACAGCACCGCCAACAGCAATAAGATTTCGTTCGGGTTTTTAACCCCGGGGGGTTAGCCATCCAGGATAACCTCGAGAAAGTCAGTGCGTCATCGAGGACTGTAACTTATTTCCATTGGGGTCCTTAATCTTGTCCCCCAGGATGCGACCCACACCAGTCGACTAACACCCAAGTACCTATTTGCTGCTAGGTGAACAGGACAACAGGTGTAAGGAAACGTGTCGGAATGTTTCCACCCGCCGGGAATCGAACCCGGGCCCTCCGTGTGTGAAGCGGGAGCTTTAGCCACCAGACCACCGGGCCACCAGTAGCACCAGCAACATCGCAACCACCAGTAGCACCAGCAACATCACAACCACCAGTAGCACCAGCAACAGCACCACCACCAGTAGCACCAGCAACATCACAACCACCAGTAGCACCAGCAACATCACAACCACCAGTAGCACCAGCAACATCACAACCACCAGTAGCACCAGCAACATCACAACCACCAGTAGCACCAGCAACATCACAACCACCAGTAGCACCAGCAACATCACAACCACCAGTAGCACCAGCATCACAACAACCAGTAGCACCAGCAACATCACAACCACCAGTAGCACCAGCAACATCACAACCACCAGTAGCACCAGCAACAGCACAACAACCAGTAGCACCAGCAACAGCACAACAACCAGTAGCACCAGCAACATCACAACCACCAGTAGCACCAGCAACATCACAACCACCAGTAGCACCAGCAACATCACAACCACCAGTAGCACCAGCATCACAACCACCAGTAGCACCAGCATCACAACCACCAGTAGCACCAGCAACATCACAACCACCAGTAGCACCAGCAACATCACAACCACCAGTAGCACCAGCATCACAACCACCAGCAGCACCAGCAACATCACAATCACCAGCAGCACCAGCAACAGCACAACCACCAGTAGCACCAGCAACAGCACAACAACCAGTAGCACCAGCAACATCACAACCACCAATAGCACCAGCAACATCACAACCACCAGTAGCACCAGCAACATCACAACCACCAGTAGCACCAGCAACATCACAACCATCAGTAGCACCAGCAACATCACAACCACCAGTAGCACCAGCAACATCACAACCACCAGTAGCACCAGCAACATCACAACAACCAGTAGCACCAGCAACATCACAACCACCAGTAGCACCAGCAACATCACAACCACCAGTAGCACCAGCAACATCACAACCACCAGTAGCACCAGCATCACAACCACCAATAGCACCAGCAACAGCACAACCACCAGTAGCACCAGCAACATCACAACCACCAGTAGCACCAGCAACATCACAACCACCAGTAGCACCAGCAACATCACAACCACCAGTAGCACCAGCAACATCACAACCACCAGTAGCACCAACAACAGCACAACCACCAGTAGCACCAGCAACAGCACAACCACCAATAGCACCAGCAACATCACAACCACTAGTAGCACCAGCAACATCACAACCACCAGTAGCACCAGCAACATCACAACCATCAATAGCACCAGCAACAGCACCACCACCAGTAGCACCAGCAACATCACAACCACCAGTAGCACCAGCAACATCACAACCACCAGTAGCACCAGCAACATCACAACCACCAGTAGCACCAGCAACATCACAACCACCAGTAGCACCAGCAACTTCACAACCACCAATAGCACCAGCAACATCACAACCACCAGTAGCACCAGCAACATCACAACCACCAGTAGCACCAGCAACATCACAACCATCAGTAGCACCAGCAATATCACAACCACCAGTAGCACCAGCAACATCACAACCACCAGTAGCACCAGCAACATCACAACCACCAGTAGCACCAGCATCACAACCACCAGTAGCACCAGCAACAGCACCACCACCAGTAGCACCAGCAACAGCACCACCACCAGTAGCACCAGCAACATCACAACCACCAGTAGCACCAGCATCACAACCACCAGTAGCACCAGCAACAGCACCACTACCAGTAGCACCAGCAACATCACAACCACCAGTAGCACCAGCATCACAACCACCAGTAGCACCAGCAACATCACAACCACCAGTAGCACCAGCAACAGCACAACCACCAGTAGCACCAGCAACATCACAACCACCAGTAGCACCACCATCACAACCACCAGTAGCACCATCATCACAACAACCAGTAGCACCAGCAACATCACAACCACCAGTAGCACCAGCAACATCACAACCACAAGTAGCACCAGCAACAGCACAACCACCAGTAGCACCAACAACAGCACAACCACCAGTAGCAGCAGCAACACAACCACCAGTAGCACCAGCAACATCACAACCACCAGTAGCACCAGCAACAGCACAACAACCAGTAGCACCAGCAACATCACAACCACCAGTAGCACCAGCAACATCACAACCACCAGTAGCACCAGCAACAGCACAACAACCAGTAGCACCAGCAACATCACAACAACCAGTAGCACCAGCAACATCACAACCACCAGTAGCACCAGCAACAGCACAACCACCAGTAGCACCAGCAACAGCACAACCACCAGTAGCACCAGCAACATCACAACCACCAGTAACACCAGCAACAGCCCAACCACCAGTAGCACCAACATCACAACCACCAGTAGCACCAGCAACATCACAACCACCAGTAGCACCAGCAACATCCCAACCACCAGTAGCACCAGCAACATCACAACCACCAGTAGCACCAGCAACATCACAACCACCAGTAGCACCAGCAACAGCACAACCACCAGTAGCACCAGCAACATCACAACCACCAGTAGCACCAGCAACAGCACAACAACCAGTAGCACCAGCAACATCACAACCACCAGTAGCACCAGCATCACAACCACCAGTAGCACCAGCAACATCACAACCACCAGTAGCACCAGCAACATCACAACCACCAGTAGCACCAGCAACATCACAACCACCAGTAGCACCAGCAACATCACAACCACCAGTAGCACCAGCAACATCACAACCACCAGTAGCACCAGCAACATCACAACCACCAGTAGCACCAGCAACATCACAACCACCAGTAGCACCAGCAACATCACAACCACCAGTAGCACCAGCAACATCACAACCACCAGTAGCACCAGCAACATCACAACCACCAGTAGCACCAGCAACATCACAACCACCAGTAGCACCAGCAACATCACAAGCACCAGTAGCACCAGCAACATCACAACCACCAGTAGCACCAGGAACATCACAACAACCAGTAGCATCAGCAACAGCACAACAACCAGTAGCACCAGCAAGAGCACAACCACCAGTAGCACCAGCAAGAGCACAACCACCAGTAGCACCAGCAAGAGCACAACCACCAGTAGCACCAGCATCACAACCACCAGTAGCACCAGCATCACAACCACCAGTAGCACCAGCAACATCACAACCACCAGTAGCACCAGCAACATCACAACCACAAGTAGCACCAGCAACATCACAACCACAAGTAGCACCAGCAACATCACAACCACCAGTAGCACCAGCAGCATCACAACAACCAGTAGCACCAGCAACAGCACAACCACCAGTAGCACCAGCAACATCACAACCACCAGTAGCACCAGCAACATCACAACCACCAGTAGCACCAGCATCACAACCACCAGTAGCACCAGCAACATCACAACCACCAGTAGCACCAGCAACATCACAACCACCAGTAGCACCAGCAACAGCACAACCACCAGTAGCACCAGCAACATCACAACCACCAGTAGCACCAGCAACATCACAACCACCAGTAGCACCAGCAACAGCACAACAACCAGTAGCACCAGCAACATCACAACCATCAGTAGCACCAGCAACATCACAACCACCAGTAGCTCTAGCAACATCACAACCACCAGTAGCACCAGCAACATCACAACCACCAGTAGCACCAGCAACATCACAACCACCAGTAGCACCAGCAACATCACAACCACCAGTAGCACCAGCAACATCACAACCACCAGTAGCACCAGCAACATCACAACCACCAGTAGCACCAGCAACATCACGACCACCAGTAGCACCAGCAACATCACGACCACCAGTAGCACCAGCAACATCACAACCACCAGTAGCACCAGCAACATCACAACCACCAGTAGCACCAGCAACATCACAACCACCAGTAGCACCAGCAACATCACAACCACCAGTAGCACCAGCAACATCACAACCACCAGTAGCACCAGCAACATCACAACCACCAGTAGCACCAGCAACATCACAACCACCAATAGCACCAGCAACAGCACAACAACCAGTAGCACCAGCAACATCACAACCACCAGTAGCACCAGCAACAGCACAACAACCAGTAGCACCAGCTACATCACAACCACCAGTAGCACCAGCAACATCACAACAACCAGTAGCACCAGCAACATCACAACCACCAGTAGCACCAGCAACATCACAACCACCAGTAGCACCAGCAACAGCACAACCACCAGTAGCACCAGCAACATCACAACCACCAGTAGCACCAGCAACATCACGACCACCAGTAGCACCAGCAACAGCACAACAACCAGTAGCACCAGCAACATCACAACCACCAGTAGCACCAGCAACATCACAACCACCAGTAGCACCAGCAACATCACAACCACCAGTAGCACCAGCAACAGCACAACCACCAGTAGCACCAGCAACATCACAACCACCAGTAGCACCAGCAACATCACAACGACCAGTAGCACCAGCAACATCACAACCACCAGTAGCACCAGCAACAGCACAACAACCAGTAGCACCAGCAACATCACAACCACCAGTAGCACCAGCAACATCACAACCACCAGTAGCACCAGCAACAGCACAACAACCAGTAGCACCAGCAACATCACAACCACCAGTAGCACCAGCAACATAACCAGTAGCACCAGCAACATCAAAACCACCAGTAGCACCAGCAACATCACACCCACAAGTAGCACCAGCAACATCACAACCACCAGTAGCACCAGCAACATCACAACCACCAGTAGCACCAGCAACATGACAACCACCAGTAGCACCAGCAACATCACAACAACCAGTAGCACCAGCAACATCACACCCACAAGTAGCACCAGCAACATCACAACCACCAGTAGCACCAGCAACATCACAACCACCAGTAGCACCAGTAACATCACAACCACCAATAGCACCAACATCACAACCACCAGTAGCACCAGCAACATCACAACCACCAGTAGCACCAGCATCACAACCACCAGTAGCACCAGCAACATCACAACAACCAGTAGCACCAGCAACATCACACCCACAAGTAGCACCAGCAACATCACAACCACCAGTAGCACCAGCAACATCACAACCACCAGTAGCACCAGTAACATCACAACCACCAATAGCACCAACATCACAACCACCAGTAGCACCAGCAACATCACAACCACCAGTAGCACCAGCATCACAACCACCAGTAGCACCAGCAACATCACAACCACCAGTAGCACCAGCAACATCACAACCACCAGTAGCACCAGCAACAGCACAACCACCAGTAGCACCAGCAACATCACAACCACCAGTAGCACCAGCAACAGCACAACAACCAGTAGCACCAGCAACAGCACAACCACCAGTAGCACCAGCAACAGCACAACCACCAGTAGCACCAGCAACAGCACAACAACCAGTAGCGCCAGCAACATCACAACCACCAGTAGCACCAGCAACAGCACAACCACCAGTAGCACCAGCAACATCACAACCACCAGTAGCACCAGCAACATCACAACAACCAGTAGCACCAGCAACATCACAACCACCAGTAGCACCAGCAACATCACAACCACCAGTAGCACCAGCAACATCACAACCACCAGTAGCACCAGCAACATCACAACCACAAGTAGCACCAGCAACAGCACAACCACCAGTAGCACCAACAACAGCACAACCACCAGTAGCAGCAGCAACACAACCACCAGTAGCACCAGCAACATCACAACCACCAGTAGCACCAGCAACATCACAACCACCAGTAGCACCAGCAACAGCACAACAACCAGTAGCACCAGCAACATCACAACCACCAGTAGCACCAGCAACATCACAACCACCAGTAGCACCAGCAACAGCACAACCACCAGTAGCACCAGCAACAGCACAACCACCAGTAGCACCAGCAACATCACAACCACCAGTAACACCAGCAACAGCCCAACCACCAGTAGCACCAGCAACATCACAACCACCAGTAGCACCAGCAACATCACAACCACCAGTAGCACCAGCAACATCCCAACCACCAGTAGCACCAGCAACATCACAACCACCAGTAGCACCAGCAACATCACAACCACCAGTAGCACCAGCAACAGCACAACCACCAGTAGCACCAGCAATAGCACAACAACCAGTAGCACCAGCAACATCACAACCACCAGTAGCACCAGCAACAGCACAACCACCAGTAGCACCAGCATCACAACCACCAGTAGCACCAGCAACATCACAACCACCAGTAGCACCAGCAACATCACAACCACCAGTAGCACCAGCAACATCACAACCACCAGTAGCACCAGCAACATCACAACCACCAGTAGCACCAGCATCACAACCACCAGTAGCACCAGCAACATCACAACCACCAGTAGCACCAGCAACATCACAACCACCAGTAGCACCAGCAACATCACAACCACCAGTAGCACCAGCAACATCACAACCACCAGTAGCACCAGCAACATCACAACCACCAGTAGCACCAGCAACATCACAACCACCAGTAGCACCAGCAACAGCACAACAACCAGTAGCACCAGCAACATCACAACCACCAGTAGCACCAGCAACATCACAACCACCAGTAGCACCAGCAACAGCACAACCACCAGTAGCACCAGCAACAGCACAACCACCAGTAGCACCAGCAACATCACAACCACCAGTAACACCAGCAACAGCCCAACCACCAGTAGCACCAGCAACATCACAACCACCAGTAGCACCAGCAACATCACAACCACCAGTAGCACCAGCAACATCCCAACCACCAGTAGCACCAGCAACATCACAACCACCAGTAGCACCAGCAACATCACAACCACCAGTAGCACCAGCAACAGCACAACCACCAGTAGCACCAGCAATAGCACAACAACCAGTAGCACCAGCAACATCACAACCACCAGTAGCACCAGCAACAGCACAACCACCAGTAGCACCAGCATCACAACCACCAGTAGCACCAGCAACATCACAACCACCAGTAGCACCAGCAACATCACAACCACCAGTAGCACCAGCAACATCACAACCACCAGTAGCACCAGCAACATCACAACCACCAGTAGCACCAGCATCACAACCACCAGTAGCACCAGCAACATCACAACCACCAGTAGCACCAGCAACATCACAACCACCAGTAGCACCAGCAACATCACAACCACCAGTAGCACCAGCAACATCACAACCACCAGTAGCACCAGCAACATCACAACCACCAGTAGCACCAGCAACATCACAACCACCAGTAGCACCAGCAACATCACAACCACCAGTAGCACCAGCAACATCACAACCACCAGTAGCACCAGCAACATCACAACCACCAGTAGCACCAGCAACATCACAACAACCAGTAGCATCAGCAACAGCACAACAACCAGTAGCACCAGCAAGAGCACAACCACCAGTAGCACCAGCAAGAGCACAACCACCAGTAGCACCAGCATCACAACCACCAGTAGCACCAGCATCACAACCACCAGTAGCACCAGCAACATCACAACCACCAGTAGCACCAGCAACATCACAACCACCAGTAGCACCAGCAACATCACAACCACAAGTAGCACCAGCAACATCACAACCACCAGTAGCACCAGCAGCATCACAACAACCAGTAGCACCAGCAACAGCACAACCACCAGTAGCACCAGCAACATCACAACCACCAGTAGCACCAGCAACATCACAACCACCAGTAGCACCAGCATCACAACCACCAGTAGCACCAGCAACATCACAACCACCAGTAGCACCAGCAACATCACAACCACCAGTAGCACCAGCAACATCACAACCACCAGTAGCACCAGCAACAGCACAACCACCAGTAGCACCAGCAACATCACAACCACCAGTAGCACCAGCAACATCACAACCACCAGTAGCACCAGCAACAGCACAACAACCAGTAGCACCAGCAACATCACAACCATCAGTAGCACCAGCAACATCACAACCACCAGTAGCACCAGCAACATCACAACCACCAGTAGCACCAGCAACATCACAACCACCAGTAGCACCAGCAACATCACAACCACCAGTAGCACCAGCAACATCACAACCACCAGTAGCACCAGCAACATCACAACCACCAGTAGCACCAGCAACATCACAACCACCAGTAGCACCAGCAACATCACAACCACCAGTAGCACCAGCAACATCACGACCACCAGTAGCACCAGCAACATCACAACCACCAGTAGCACCAGCAACATCACAACCACCAGTAGCACCAGCAACATCACAACCACCAGTAGCACCAGCAACATCACAACCACCAGTAGCACCAGCAACATCACAACCACCAGTAGCACCAGCAACATCACAACCACCAATAGCACCAGCAACAGCACAACAACCAGTAGCACCAGCAACATCACAACCACCAGTAGCACCAGCAACAGCACAACAACCAGTAGCACCAGCTACATCACAACAACCAGTAGCACCAGCAACATCACAACAACCAGTAGCACCAGCAACATCACAACCACCAGTAGCACCAGCAACATCACAACCACCAGTAGCACCAGCAACAGCACAACCACCAGTAGCACCAGCAACATCACAACCACCAGTAGCACCAGCAACATCACGACCACCAGTAGCACCAGCAACAGCACAACAACCAGTAGCACCAGCATCACAACCACCAGTAGCACCAGCAACATCACAACCACCAGTAGCACCAGCAACATCACAACCACCAGTAGCACCAGCAACAGCACAACCACCAGTAGCACCAGCAACATCACAACCACCAGTAGCACCAGCAACATCACAACGACCAGTAGCACCAGCAACATCACAACCACCAGTAGCACCAGCAACAGCACAACAACCAGTAGCACCAGCAACATCACAACCACCAGTAGCACCAGCATCACAACCACCAGTAGCACCAGCAACAGCACAACAACCAGTAGCACCAGCAACATCACAACCACCAGTAGCACCAGCAACATAACAACCAGTAGCACCAGCAACATCACAACCACCAGTAGCACCAGCAACATCACACCCACAAGTAGCACCAGCAACATCACAACCACCAGTAGCACCAGCAACATCACAACCACCAGTAGCACCAGCAACATGACAACCACCAGTAGCACCAGCAACATCACAACAACCAGTAGCACCAGCAACATCACACCCACAAGTAGCACCAGCAACATCACAACCACCAGTAGCACCAGCAACATCACAACCACCAGTAGCACCAGTAACATCACAACCACCAATAGCACCAACATCACAACCACCAGTAGCACCAGCAACATCACAACCACCAGTAGCACCATCACAACCACCAGTAGCACCAGCATCACAACCACCAGTAGCACCAGCAACATCACAACCACCAGTAGCACCAGCAACATCACAACCACCAGTAGCACCAGCAACAGCACAACCACCAGTAGCACCAGCAACATCACAACCACCAGTAGCACCAGCAACAGCACAACAACCAGTAGCACCAGCAACACCACAACCACCAGTAGCACCAGCAACAGCACAACCACCAGTAGCACCAGCAACAGCACAACAACCAGTAGCACCAGCAACATCACAACCACCAGTAGCACCAGCAACAGCACAACCACCAGTAGCACCAGCAACATCACAACCACCAGTAGCACCAGCAACATCACAACAACCAGTAGCACCAGCATCACAACCACCAGTAGCACCAGCAACATCACAACCACCAGTAGCACCAGCAACATCACAACCACCAGTAGCACCAGCAACAGCACAACAACCAGTAGCACCAGCAACAGCACAACCACCAGTAGCACCAGCAACAGCACAACCACCAGTAGCACCAGCAACATCACAACCACCAGTAGCACCAGCAACATCACAACCACCAGTAGCACCAGCAACATCACAACCACCAGTAGCACCAGCAACAGCACAACCACCAGTAGCACCAGCAACATCACAACCACCAGTAGCACCAGCAACATCACAACGACCAGTAGCACCAGCAACATCACAACCACCAGTAGCACCAGCAACATCACACCCACAAGTAGCACCAGCAACATCACAACCACCAGTAGCACCAGCAACATCACAACCACCAGTAGCACCAGCAACATCACAACCACCAGTAGCACCAGCAACATCACAACCAACAGTAGCACCAGCATAAGCAGAATCACCACCGACAGAAGCATCAACAGCAGTAAGTTATGGTAACCTGCTCACGGGTAATAACTGTTGAGGCTGGTTGTGAGAGGCCCAGCAACACCACCTCCACCATCAACCTTATAATACACACACACACACCTCTTGATATATGTGGCTGGTTTAGAAAAACACGTAAGCAAACACTAGGACGTATTTATTAAAAAAACGTTTTGGTCCTGGGGACCCTGATCAAGGTCCCAGGACCGAAACGTTATCTAATAAATACGTCCTAGTGTTTACTGACGTGTTTCTTTTAAACCAACTTACCAGTATCTGTCACCAAGGTTTATTTTACATATGTACACAACTCTCGATGTGTGTTAAGAACTTGAAATAACGGATTCAGACTGGATAAAGTTTGACTTAGAAAGGATATAGGAAAGTACAAGCGTGGAAATAGAGTACTTGATGAGTGGAACAGTCTACCTAGTAAGGTCAGTGCAACTAACAGCTTGAGTAACTTCAAATTTAAGTTAGATAAATACACGAGTGAAAAGAATTGGATTTGAGTGGGACTTACAACTGAGTTAATATATTTAACAAACCTTATTATTCCTTGGGTAACATTGATAATGGGTTGGGAGAATATTAACTAAGAATATGTTGATTTTGCCATTTGAAAACATTTTTGATATTCCTTCTTTACTTAAAAATCTCAGAGCCAAAATTAGAGTTAAAAATTTTGTGTTATAAGAAAAGTTATCTGATCAAAAGTTCCCCCAGAAAAAAAGTAATGGCAGTTCTGCAAGATTCCCTGTACAAAATACAACAAATTATAAACTTTTGGAAAACCAAAAACATTCAAGATTACTGCAACATAAATATAGTATAAAAATTGAGCAACAATTTAATGTTCTGTTTATTAATTTATTAATGAGAGAGACTTTAACCACTCCAGTGATGTTCAAAAACCTGAGAAAATTACAATTAAATCCAGAGATGAATAAAATATAATGCAGTCAACTTTTATATAAAAAAATACTGATTACAATTTGAATATTAGTCCAGGACTGTATAAGCTAGATTAATTTATAATACATAAAAGGAGTTGAATGCTAGCTCTAAGACTTTCGTGTTGCAATGAACGCTCAAGAGCTTGCAGTGTTGCAGAAATAGAGTAAGATATCCAGGCAGATTCGTTCAGGGGAATGGATCTGCAGATTCTGGAGAAAGTAGTTCCTCTGAACGAAGCTGCCTTGATTTCCCAGTCTATTTCT
This sequence comes from Cherax quadricarinatus, assembly GCF_038502225.1. Taxonomy (NCBI): domain Eukaryota; kingdom Metazoa; phylum Arthropoda; class Malacostraca; order Decapoda; family Parastacidae; genus Cherax; species Cherax quadricarinatus. The sequence goes on from NC_091368.1 coordinate 7,720,582, forward strand.
GCAATTATGTATTAATTGCAACATGAAAATCCTAGAGCTATCATTCAACTCCCCCCCTGTGGTTATATTGCATTTTTTATCGTTCGTTCGCCGTTATTGCACAATACATAAAATTTGTGAGGATTATAACCAGAGATGACACGTTCATTTTCATTTAACATGCCATTTTAACAAGACTGAAAAATGAGAAAGCTCCTGCCATGTCACTCTTAACTTGACTCAAAATTTTAGAACAAAGGTAATGTATTTTCCACAGTTAGTGAGGCAACAAACACCTCACTGACTACATGTGAGGCAACAAACACCTCACTGACTACATGTGAGGCAACAAACACCTCACTGACTACATGTGAGGCAACAAACACCTCACTGACTACATGTGAGGCAACAAACACCTCACTGACTACATGTGAGGCAACAAACACCTCACTGACTACATGTGAGGCAACATCTCTCTTATATAAGACACCTCTGCCTTTATTTCCAGTCTTCCTTGATAATGTGAGAGATCACGAAAGCACTTGGGATAATTGAATATATATATAATATATATATATATATATATATATATATATATAATATATATATATATATATATATATATATATATATATATATATATATATATATATATATATATTATATATATATATTTATATATTTATATTTATAATTTATATATATATATATTTATATATATATCTATATATATATATTTATATATATTTATATATATATTTATATATATATATATATTTATATATATATTTATATATATATATATATATGTATATATATATATATGTATATATATGTATATATATATATATATATATATATATATATATAAATATATATATAAATATATATATATAAATATATATATATAAATATATATATATAAATATATATATATAAATATAAGTAATATATAAATATAAATATATATATAAGTATAAATATATAAATATAAATATATAAATATATATATATATATATATATATATATATATATAAAGTATAAATAATATATAAATATATATATATATATATATATATATATATATATATATATATATATATATATATATATATATATATATATATATATATATATATATATATATTATTATTAACACTGGCCGATTCCCACCAAGGCAGGGTGGCCCGAAAAAGAAAAACTTTCACCATCATTCACTCCATCACTGTCTTGCCAGAAGGGTGCTTTACACTACAGTTTAAACTGCAACATTAACACCCCTCCTTCAGAGTGCAGGCACTGTACTTCCCATCTCCAGGACTCAAGTCCGGCCTGCCGGTTTCCCTGAATCCCTTCATAAATGTTACTTTGCTCACACTCCAACAGCACGTCAAGTATTAAAAACCATTTGTCTCCATTCACTCCTATCAAACACGCTCACGCATGCCCGCTGGAAGTCCAAGCCCCTCGCACACAAAACCTTCTTTACCCCCTCCCTCCAACCTTTCCTAGGCCGACCCCTACCCCGCCTTCCTACCACTACAGACTGATACACTCTTGAAGTCATTCTGTTTCGCTCCATTCTTTCTACATGTCCGAACCACCTCAACAACCCTTCCTCAGCCCTCTGGACAACAGTTTTGGTAATCCCGCACCTCCTCCTAACTTCCAAACTACGAATTCTCTGCATTATATTCACACCACACATTGCCCTCAGACATGACATCTCCACTGCCTCCAGTCTTCTTCTCGCTGCAACATTCATCACCCATGCTTCACACCCATATAAGAGCGTTGGTAAAACTATTCTCTCATACATTCCCCTCTTTGCCTCCAAGGACAAAGTTCTGTCTCCACAGACTCCTAAGTGCACCGCTCACCCTTTTCCCCTCATCAATTCTATGATTCACCTCATCTTTTATAGACCCATCCGCTGACACGTCCACTCCCAAATATCTGAATACATTCACCTCCTCTATACTCTCTCCCTCCAATCTGATATCCAATCTTTTCATCACCTAATCTTTTTATCCTCATGACCTTACTCTTTCCTGTATTCACTTTTAATTTTCTTCTTTTGCACACCCTACCAAATTCATCCACCAACCTCTGCAACTTCTCTTCAGAATCTCCCAAGAGCACAGTGTCATCAGCAAAGAGCAACTGTGACAACTCCCACTTTGTGTGTGATTCTTTATCTTTTAACTCCACGCCTCTTGCCAAGACCCTCGCATTTACTTCTCTTACAACCCCATCTATAAATATATTAAACAACCATGATGACATCACACATCCTTGTCTAAGGCCTACTTTTACTGGGAAATAATTTCCCTCTTTCCTACATACTTTAACTTGAGCCTCACTATCCTCGCAAAAACTCTTCACTGCTTTCAGTAACCTACCTCCTACACCATACACCTGCAACATCTGCCACATTGCCCCCCTATCCACCCTGTCATACGCCTTTTCCAAATCCATAAATGCCACAAAAACCTCTAGCCTTATCTAAATACTGTTCACTTATATGTATCACTGTAAACACCTGGTCCACACACCCCCTACCTTTCCTAAAGCCTCCTTGTTCATCTGCTATCCTATTCTCCGTCTTACTCTTAATTCTTTCAATAATAACTCTACCATACACTTTACCAGGTATACTCAACAGACTTATCCCCCTATAATTTTTGCACTCTTTTATCCCCTTTGCCTTTATACAAAGGAACTATGCATGCTCTCTGCCAATCCCTAGGTACCTTACCCTCTTCCATACATTTATTAAATAATTGCACCAACCACTCCAAAACTATATCCCCACCTGCTTTTAACATTTCTATCTTTATCCCATCAATCCCAGCTGCCTTACCCCCTTTCATTTTACCTACTGCCTCACGAACTTCCCCCACACTCGCAACTGGCTCTTCCTCACTCCTACAAGATGTTGTTCCTCCTTGCCCTATACACGAAATCACAGCTTCCCTATCTTCATCAACATTTAACAATTCCTCAAAATATTCCCTCCATCTTCCCAATACCTCTAACTCTCCATTTAATAACTCTCCTCTCCTATTTTTAACTGACAAATCCATTTGTTCTCTAGGCTTCCTTAACTTGTTAATCTCACTCCAAAACTTTTTCTTATTTTCAACAAAATTTGTTGATAACATCTCACCCACTCTCTCATTTGCTCTCTTTTTACATTGCTTCACCACTCTCTTAACCTCTCTCTTTTTCTCCATATACTCTTCCCTCCTTGCATCACTTCTACTTTGTAAAAACTTCTCATATGCTAACTTTTTCTCCCTTACTACTCTCTTTACATCATCATTCCACCAATCGCTCCTCTTCCCTCCCGCACCCACTTTCCTGTAACCACAAGATATATATATCTTGTCTTAGGCAGGCTTTAAGTATTTTACTGAGAAAGAATAATTTTCCAGGCTAAGTTTTGTCAATAATGTTACTTTGCAAAATGCTGTTTATTTGTGAGGGAAAAATCAGCGATGTTGGTGTTAGTCAGATGATGGTCACTCACGGTAGACTCTCAAGAATATTGTAAATGGTGTGTGTGTAGGGGAAGGGCAGCTGTGGTGTCCTTGAATGAAGGTCACACACTGTGTGGTTTAACACTTTACTCTTCACAGCTGATGTACGTCTGAAACATCTCTCTCTACTCAATAAGTGAACTTTTTTTTTTTATACAATAACCTACGTGTGTGTGTGTGTATGTGTGTGTGTGTGTGTGAGAGAGAGAGAGAGAGAGAGAGAGAGGGAGAGAGAGAGAGACTGACTGACTTCGAGGACAGCGTGAAGGAAGCCAGAAGCAACTTCACTCTGGCTGTACCCTTCTCCAGAACATCACTCCATCTGAGATCATACATACCCAGGATGACTCGAGTATGGAACACATTCGTACAGCATAATGATGTCAACGAGATAATGTCAGTTGATCAGATGAAAATGCTGGCCCACAGATGGCTCCAACTTCATCCTGTTCCCTACTTGTATGTCTCATAACAATAAAAATGCTTTCAAATGAGCTGATGTAGGTAATAGCTCTTAGCTTGCCAATAAAGTTAGGAATCCTTAACCTGTAAATAGCTTGTCAATAAAGCTAGGGATCCTTAACCTTGTCAAACCCTGTGTAAGAGAGAGAGAGAGAGAGAGAGAGAGAGAGAGAGAGAGAGAGAGAGAGAGAGATAAAGAGAGAGAGAGAGAGAGAGAGAGAGAGAGAGAGGGGGGGGGGGGACGAATTATAAGGAAGTTTAGTGTTGATACAGTATTGTTTAAGCAACGAACGTCAGGATGACTAGGAAGGTGGAGCCACATACACACACACACCCACATACACACACATACACAAGCACGCACGGACACACACACACACACCCACATACACACACATACACAAGCACGCACGGACACACACACACACACCCACATACACACACATACACAAGCACGCACGGACACACACACACACACACACACACACACACACACACACACACACACACACACACGTCCGTTACACTATCCTCCAGGTGTTGGCGTCTTGCCTTCCTCTTCTCATCCCCACTCTCACTCCTCCCTTCTAGTAAGCAGGTGGAGATACATACGCACGCGCGGGACACACACACACACACACACACACACACACACACACACACACACACACACACACACACACACACACACACACACACACAAACTATATAAACCTTCCAACAATGGAAGCAGCACTGATAGATCATACACACAATATCAAGACATCTAAATAACACCTTTAAGATATAATTACCAGAATCACACTTAAGTACGTACTAGTGTATTTAGTCAGAAAGGCACCAGCCTGGCCTGGTCTCAGACCGAGCCGCGGGGGCGTTGACCCCCGAAACCCTCTCCAGGTATACTCCAGGTATACACACGTCCCTCAGTCTCTCAACCGCATGTCATTACTCAGCTCTCTCCTCACACACTGAGTGTTCGTGGTTCAATCCCCGGCACGGGTGGAAATATTGTGCGTGTTTCTTTACACCTGCTGTCCCTGTTCACCTAGCAGTAAGTAGGTACCTGAGTGTTAGTGGACTGGTGTGGGTGGCATCCTGGGCAACAAGACAGACAGTCCTTGATGACGCCCTGACTTTCCTGGGTTATCGTGGGTGGCTAAAACCTCCAGGGCTAAAAAATCCCAAGAAAATCTTATCTTACCTCACCAACTGGGACTGCCATCCGTCTCTCACCCTATACAGTCGCTGCGTCAACATGGTCTTTTCATTTTTTAATCGTACCACATACTGACGAGGGTCCTAGACCGAGAACGAAATATACAGATCAAAAATTCTCCTGTTCAATCGAGTTCAATCCCCACCCGTACCGTGGGTCTTTTTCCAATCATATTATTACGATTTCACGAAGCATTTCTCCTGTGTTTATCTATATTCATGGTATAGAAACACACGTGAAGAAACACTAGAACATATTAGGGAACGTTTCGGTCTTGGGACCTTGATCAAGGTTCCAGGGCCGAAACGTTCTCTAATAAATATGTCCTGGTGTTTCTTCATGTCTTTATTTTTTAAATCGATTTGTCGGAATCTATTACCAAGGTTTATAGAACGTATATACGTAACCTGTCGTTGCAGATGATGCAAAGTTGACGAGGAAGGTCTGAGGGGAAGTCTGAAGACAACAACAAGGTCTGAACACACTGTACGACTCACTACCTTACAACTACGTCTTCCAGGCTGAGGGACGGACTACCTTGAAGCTACGTCTTCCAGGCTGAGGGACGGACTACCTCGAAGCTACGTCTTCCAGGCTGAGGGACGGACTACCTTGAAGCTACGTCTTCCAGGCTGAGGGACGGACTACCTTGAAGCTATGTCTTCCAGGCTGAGGGACGGACTACCTTAAAACTACGCCTTCCAGGCTGAGGGGCTGATCATGTAGTCTTCCCATCTCTACTGTTCCTCTTGGCTCTGTATTCAACTGAAGAAGCCTACTGTGTAGGCGAAACGTTTCGAGATAAAGATACCAAACTGTTGCACATGTGTCTTACTTATTAAAATCCAAGTTGTTCCCTTATAATGATACAAACCCGGCATATAAGGCGCACTTTTTTCCTCCCAAAAAGTCTTGGAAAATCATCCTGCGTCTTATATGCTGAAGGTTAAGGTCAAGGTCAAGGGCAGGTTTTGGTTACGTTTTAGCAGTTGTTTACTAACGTTACGTTACAACTGCTAGGAAAGCATAGTGCCAGCAAGAATCCGACATTCGTGCGCCTTATATGCTGGAAAATACGGTAAGTTTCAAACTTCTTTACAAAAAGGAATCCCACGCCACATGAGAAGAGTGAATCCCACCTGCGTCTTCCACGATCACTCTCCCACTCTTGTCACACCACAATCACACACACTCATAATGGCACCATTCACCAGGGAAGCCGCTGGTACTTCGGTATTCTGCATTGTAACATCCCCTGGCTGGTCAGTAACTGATGCTTCCCTTTACTGACTCATAGCGGTAAACAGTAAAGCATGACGCCACATTTCTCTCTCCACCTCATTCACATTTTTATGTTAACGCCACACCTTTCCTCTCACTCCATTCTGTATTGCTTTCTTCCACTCAGACTTCGAGTTTTTTCTTTATTTCAAAAGCGCACTGCAACACGGCAAATTAATGAACACTAAGTTCACTACATACCATAACGTAATTATGGTAATATAAAGTTCCCAGGCAGATGGACTGGTGGTGATGGAACTATCCAATCGCACTCTCCCATAATATTACATCTTTATAACACTTCTTGTGGAAGTCTGTGAAAGATTGTGTTGTGCAGATACCAACAACTGACATTAAAACACTCTGATAGAATATACAACGGGATCATTAAAGTTACACTGGATATAGTAGCCAATGCGTGGGGTGACCTGGAGTATCAGTCATGTATGTTAGGAACTAGTGGAGGTGTACATGTTGAAGTTGTGTAGATTAGATAATTGTGAAGTTGTATAAAATCTCAAATAGTTCAGCTAACACTTGACTGGAGTACCGGATTTATTTCAACGAGTAGCATCCTGTCATGTCCTCGGAGGAGGAGGACATGAGAATAATGCTGTAGCATCAGTCATCCTCGCTGAGGCTGGACACTGTGGAATAGTCTGGCAAGCGATGTAGTGGAGGCAGGAACCATACATAGTTTTAAGATGAGGAATGATAAAGCTCGTGGAGCAGGGAGAGGGAGGACCCAGTAGCGGTCAGTGAAGAGGCGGGGACAGGAGCTGTCTCGACACCTGCAACCACAATTAGGCGAGTACAATTAGGTGAGTGTACACACACACACACACACACACACACACACACACACACACACACACAATACAGGTCAAGCGTCTATCGACAAGTATCTAAGATACACGATAACTAAGTATATTTCTTTAATTTAAAACATATGGCCGAGTTGGCGTCTGGGATGAGTTCCCCGTGAAGACCACTAGCACGGGGTCACACTTACTGTTAACTTACCAAGGTAACAGTAAGAAGCTGCCTTGTAAAGTCATCCCCGTGAACTTCAGGTCCAGGTCATTAGCGGGGTTGACTTGTGTTACACTTGCTGTGGCTTGAATCATACATATATACACACACATACAATTGGTTCCCTGAAGTTTTCTTGACTAATGACAATTGTAATTTTCCTAATTCCTCGGTTCTTCCTTCCTCTTTCATTACTGTTGTCTCTTTCTACTTTCTCCTTCCCCCCTTCATTCAATTTATAGCCGCCTTGACCTTTTTTATTACCTCTCCCAATCTTTGATCTCATTCTTCACTCATCCTTGTCCCTTTCTCATGTTCTATGCTATTCTCTCTCTCTCTCTCTCTCTCTCTCTCTCTCTCTCTCTCTCTCTCTCTCTCTCTCTCTCTCTCTCTCTCTCTCTGCACATTTCTGTTATTTCGTCCCAAAGAGTATCATTCTTTCCCACTCATTTTTCAATTTGCTCTTCCTACCATCTATTATCATATCTAAATGTTGCCACCAGTCTTCTTCTCTTCCTTCTTTATCTCGTTTTACATTATTTTCATTTACAGGTTCCTCTGAAGTTCCACAGCCAGGTGAAAATATTGTGTGATGGGGGGCTGTCAGTGATAGCAGGTGGTGGGGGACTGTCAGTGATAGCAGGTGGTGGGGGACTGTCAGTGATGGCAGGTGGTGGAGGACTGTCAGTGATGGCAGGTGGTGGGGGACTGTCAGTGATGGCAGGTGGTGGGGGACTGTCAGTGATGGCAGGTGGTGGGGGACTGTCAGTGATGGCAGGTGGTGGGGGACTGTCAGTGATGGCAGGTGGTGGGGGACTGTCAGTGATGGCAGGTGGTGGGGGACTGTCAGTGATGGCAGGTGGTGGGGGACTGTCAGTGATGGCAGGTGGTGGGGGACTGTCAGTGATTGCAGGTGGTGGGGACTGTCAGTGATGGCAGGTGGTGGGGGCCTGTCAGTGATGGCAGGTGGTGGGGGACTGTCAGTGATGGCAGGTGGTGGGAAACTGTCAGTGATGGCAGGTGGTGGGGGACTGTCAGTGATGGCAGGTGGTGGGGACTGTCATTGATGACAGGTGTTGGGGGCTGTCAGTGATGGCAGGTGGTGGGAAACTGTCAGTGATGGCAGGTGGTGGGGGCTGTCAGTGATGGCAGGTGGTGGGTGGACTGTCAGTGATGGCAGGTGGTGGGGGACTGTCAGTGATGGCAGGTGGTGGGGGCCTGTCAGTGATGGCAGGTGGTGGGGGCCTGTCAGTGATGGCAGGTGGTAGGGCGACTGTCAGTGATGGCAGGTGGTGGGAGACTGGCAGGTGGTGGGGGGACTGTCAGTGATGGCAGGTGGTGGGGGACTGTCAGTGATGGCAGGTGGTGGGGGCCTGTCAGTGATGGCAGGTGGTAGGGCGACTGTCAGTGATGGCAGGTGGTGGGGGACTGTCAGTGATGGGACGACTGTCAGTGATGGTAGGTGGTGGGGGACTGTCAGTGATGGCAGGTGGTGGGGGACTGTCAGTGATGGCAGGTGGTGGGGAGGCTGTCAGTGATTGCAGTTGGTGGGGAGGCTGTCAGTGATTGCAGGTTGTGGGGAGGCTGTCAGTAATTGCAGGTGGTGAGGGACTGTCAGTGATGGCAGGTGGTGGGGAGGCTGTCAGTGATGGCAGGTGGTGGGGAGGCTGTCAGTGATTGCAGGTTGTGGGGAGGCTGTCAGTAATTGCAGGTGGTGAGGGACTGTCAGTGATGGCAGGTGGTGGGGAGGCTGTCAGTGATGGCAGGTGGTGGGGAGGCTGTCAGTGATGGCAGGTTGTGGGGAAGCTGTCAGTGATGGCAGGTGGTGGGGAGGATGTCAGTGATGACAAGCGGTGGGGAGGCTGTCAGTGATGGTAGGTGGTGGGGAAGCTGTCAGTAATGGCAGGTGGTGAATGTAATATCACACTGTACTCATCTACATGTGGTTGCAGGGGTCGATTCACAGCTCCTGGCCCAGCCTCTTCACTGGTCGCTACTAGGGTTGTGTGTGTGTGCTACAGGTGGTAAACGCAGCCTTGGGTTGTACTGTACTGTCCTCGCTACGCCTGGATGAACGCACGTACCCTACGTAGCGCGCACGCGCAGGCAAGCACATACGCATGCGAGCAAGCAAGCAAGCACGCACGCACACGCACACACACACACACACACACACACACACACACACACACACACACACACACACACACACACACACACACACACACACACACACACACCCAACAACATGGCTACTTCCAGAGCTATGGAGAATGTCCTACAAAGAAAGGTTAAGGGAAATCGGCCTGACGACACTGGTGGACAGAAAGGTTAGGGGAGACATGATAACGACATACAAGGTGGGCAGAGATAGGATGTTCCAGAGATGGTACACAGAAACAAAGGGTCACAATTGGAAATTGAAGATTCAGATGAGTCAAAGAGATGTTAGGAAGTATTTCTTTAGTCAGAGTTGTCAGGAAGTGGAATAATCTGGCAAGTGATGTAGTGGAGGCAGGAACTATGCATAGTTTTAAGATGAGGTATGATAAAGCTCATGGAACAGGGAGAGAAAGGACCTAGTAGCAGCCAGTGAAGATGCGGGTCCAGGAGCTATGTATCGGCCCCTGCAACCACAAATAGGTGAGTACATACCAGGTCCACTCTTTCCTTGCTCCAAGAGCTTTATCTTATCTCTTCTTAAGCTATGTATGGATGCTGCCTCCACTACCTCACTCTCCAGATTATTCCACTTCCTAACTTTGACTGAAGAAATACTTCCTAACATCCATGTGAGTCATCTGAATTTTCAGCTTCCAATTGTGACCCCTTGTTGCTGTGTCCCATCTTTGAAACATCCTGTCCCTATCCACGGTGTCAATTCCTTTCAGTATTTAATATGTTGTTATCATGTCTTCCCTATCCTTCCTGTCCTTCAGTGTCGTCAGGTCGATTTCCCTTAACCTCTCCTCCTAGGACAAACCCTTTAGCTCAAGGACTAGTCTTGCTGCAAACCTTCGAACCTCTGCACTTTCTCTTATTTCTTGACGTGCTTGACGAGATGTAGGTTCCACGTATACTGTGTATAAAATCTTGAATGATTCCTTACTCAGGTGTCGAAACGCTATTCTTAGGTTTACCAGGCGCCCATATACTGCAGCAGTTATTTGGCTGATGTGGTCGGTATTATACTCACCCCAACATCCGTTTCCTTGAGTGAGGTTTGCAGTCTTTGGTACCCTAGCCTGTACTCTGCGGTCTTCCTTGATCTTACCTCATCTTCATGACCTTGCATTTGGTAGGGTTAAACTCCAGAAACCAGTTGCTGGACCAGGCTTCCAGCCTGTCCATATTCCTTTGTAGTCCGATCTGATCCTCATCCACTTGAATTCTTGGCATTAACTTCACATCGTCTGCAAACAGGGACACCTCTGAATCTATCCCTTCCGTTATGTCATTCACATATACCAAAAACAGCACCGGCCCTAGGACTGACCCCTGTGGAAAACGCTCGTCACAGGTGCCCACTCTGACACCTCATCACGTACCATGACTCGTTGTTTCCTTCCTGTCAGGTATTCTCTGATCCACTGCAATGGCTTTCTTGTTATCCCTGCCTAATCTCTTGTGCGGAACTGTGCCGAAAGATTTCTTGCAGTACAAGACAATGCAGTCTACCCACCCCTCTCTCTCCTGTCTTCTATCACCTTGTCGTAAAAACTCCAGTTGGTTTGTGACACAGGTGCAACTTCTGGATATCTTTATTGTAGACGTTTCGCCATCCAGTGGCTTTATCAATACAGATTCTAGGACTAGGTGTTCCACCACTCTTCTGATACTCTTCTCCATGACTTTACATACTATACCTGTCAGTGACACTGGTCTGTAGTTTAATGCTGCCTGTCTGTCTCATTTCTTAAAGACTGGGACTACACCTGCTGTCTTCCACACCTCAGGAGTGTTAGTTACCATTTTGTCCTAGGCACATGTCGATTAGACACTAGGCCTGTTGTATATGAGTACGTGTGTGTGTGTGTGTGTGTGTGTGTGTGTGTGTGTGTGTGTGTGTGTGTGTGTGTGTGTGTGTGTGTGTGTGTGTGTTTTGTTGACATGCCAATAACGACTTGTAAAAATAATTTCCGGATATAGCAAGTAAATGACTTACTGGGAGAGTGACTTACCAGGTGTTACCGGGAGAGTGACTTACCAGGTGTTACCGGGAGAGTGACTTACCAGGTGTTACCGGGAGAGTGACTTACCAGGTGTTACCGGGAGAGTGACTTACCAGGTGTTACCGGGAGAGTGACTTACCAGGTGTTACCGGGAGAGTGACTTACCAGGTGTTACCGGGAGAGTGACTTACCAGGTGTTACCGGGAGAGTGACTTACCAGGTGTTACCGGGAGAGTGACTTACCAGGTGTTACCGGGAGAGTGACTTACCAGGTGTTACCGGGAGAGTGACTTACCAGGTGTTACCGGGAGAGTGACTTACCAGGTGTTACCGGGAGAGTGACTTACCAGGTGTTACCGGGAGAGTGACTTACCAGGTGTTACCGGGAGAGTGACTTACCAGGTGTTACCGGGAGAGTGACTTACCAGGTGTTACCGGGAGAGTGACTTACCAGGTGTTACCGGGAGACTTACCAGGTGTTACCGGGAGAGTGACTTACCAGGTGTTACCGGGAGAGTGACTTACCAGGTGTTACCGGGAGAGTGACTTACCAGGTGTTACCGGGAGAGTGACTTACCAGGTGTTACCGGGAGAGTGACTTACCAGGTGTTACCGGGAGAGTGACTTACCAGGTGTTACCGGGAGAGTGACTTACCAGGTGTTACCGGGAGAGTGACTTACCAGGTGTTACCGGGAGAGTAGCCAGTGTGTAGCAGGGAACGTCTCATCTGTAAAATAACATGCACAAATGTTACGTAACATTTTTTGAACAAGTTACAGGAACAGTCCATCACCGATCCACACTGGTTTACCGTTTATTATATAATATATATATATATATATATATATATATATATATATATATATATATATATATATATATATATATATATATAGTAATGAAACCACGAAACAAGTGGTACTGAAACATTTACACACACAACTTTCAGGTGTGCAGCTACACACACACACACAACTGCCAGGTGTGCAGCTACACACACACACACACAACTTTCAGGTGTGCAGCTACACACACACACACAACTTTCAGGTGTGCAGCTACACACACACACAACTGTCAGGTGTGCAGCTACACACACACACACACAGTCAGGTGTGCAGCTACACACACACAACTGTCAGGTGTGCAGCTACACACACACACACAACTGTCAGGTGTGCAGCTACACACACACACACACAACTGTCAGGTGTGCAGCTACACACACACAACTGTCAGGTGTGCAGCTACACACACACACACAACTGTCAGGTGTGCAGCTACACACACACACACAACTGTCAGGTGTGCAGCTACACACACACACACACACACACACAACTGTCAGGTGTGCAGCTACACACACACACACACACACACAACTGTCAGGTGTGCAGCTACACACACACACACACAACTGTCAGGTGTGCAGCTACACACACACACACACACAACTGTCAGGTGTGCAGCTACACACACACACACAACTGTCAGGTGTGCAGCTACACACACACACACAACTGTCAGGTGTGCAGCTACACACACACACACACAACTGTCAGGTGTGCAGCTACACACACACACACACAACTGTCAGGTGTGCAGCTACACACACACACACACACAACTGTCAGGTGTGCAGCTACACACACACACACAACTGTCAGGTGTGCAGCTACACACACACACAACTGTCAGGTGTGCAGCTACACACACACACACACAACTGTCAGGTGTGCAGCTACACACACACACACAACTGTCAGGTGTGCAGCTACACACACACCCACACACACAACTGTCAGGTGTGCAGCTACACACACACACAACTGTCAGGTGTGCAGCTACACACACACACACAGTCAGGTGTGCAGCTACACACACACACACAGTCAGGTGTGCAGCTACACACACACACAGTCAGGTGTGCAGCTACACACACACACACAGTCAGGTGTGCAGCTACACACACACACACAACTGTCAGGTGTGCAGCTACACACACACACACAACTGTCAGGTGTGCAGCTACACACACACACACAACTGTCAGGTGTGCAGCTACACACACACACACAACTGTCAGGTGCGCAGCTACACACACACACACAACTGTCAGGTGTGCAGCTACACACACACACACACACACACACACACACACACACACACACACACACACACACACACACACACCACACACAACTGTCAGGTGTGCAGCTACACACACACACACAACTGTCAGGTGTGCAGCTACACACACACACGCACACACACAACTTTCAGGTGTGCAGCTACACACACAACTTTCAGGTGTGCAGCTACACACACAACTTTCAGGTGTGCAGCTACACACACAACTTTCAGGTGCTCAGCTACACACACAACTTTCAGGTGCGCAGCTACACACACACAACTTTCAGGTGTGCAGCTACACACGCACACAACTTTCAGGTGTGCAGCTACACACACACACACAACTGTCAGGTGTACAGCTACACACACACACACACACAACTGTCAGGTGTACAGCTACACACACACACACACAACTGTCAGGTGTGCAGCTACACACACACACACAACTGTCAGGTGTGCAGCTACACACACACACAACTGTCAGGTGTGCAGCTACACACACATACAACTGTCAGGTGTGCAGCTACACACACATACAACTGTCAGGTGTGCAGCTACACACACATACAACTGTCAGGTGTGCAGCTACACACACATACAACTGTCAGGTGTGCAGCTACACACACACACAACTTTCAGGTGTGCAGCTACACACCTGAGCTTCACTCTCCACCCTTCCTGAATTAAGGAGCAACATTATCTGAACATTTTAAACTACCTAACTGAGGATGTTGGATGTTATCCCAGCCATTTCAGGATAATAATAATATAAATTAATAATAATAATAACAATAACCTTATTTCCTGCAAGTATATGATACAACTTACACAGACCATAGCTCATATCAGTGACATTGTGTACAAAAAGCCGCTTGTTATGCAGAGCATTTCGAGCAAATTTGGTTAATTTTGCCCCCAGGATGCGACCCACACCAGTCGTTTAACACCCAGGTAGGTATTTTACTGCAAGTTGAACACAGACAGCAGGTGTCTTAAGGAAACACGCCCCCATTGTTTCCACCCGTACCGGGGATCGAACCACAGACCTCGTTGCGTGATCTGAGTGCGCTACCAACCCAGCTACGGGAAACTATAAACTGAAAATTTGACGCTGATCGCATGAAGCCTCGTGTTGTACGCAAAATAAAAGGGAAAACATAGAGGAAGAATAAAAAAAATAAAAAAAAAATCCGTCAGCCCCCTAAAAGTCCCCTTTCAGGAACACCTAGTAAGCCACACTGCTGGGCTGTCCTGGGTTATTAACCTTGATTTTCCATTTTCTCTAAGGTTACTAATATTAATTTTTATATGGGTGGACTGGTAAGCCAGTGGAAGGCCTCGATCAGATGACCAAAAGCTCCGGTGGTGGGTCATCATATGACTAAGACTCGCGTCAGGAAACACTTGTCCTGTTTTCTGACAAACCTTACCTAACCTAACCCCAATTTCTGTTATATCTTCAGGGTATACTTTATAAGGTATTTTCGCAGTGTTAATGTTGGTCACGGTGGTTCTTGACGGCAGCTGGCAGCAGCAGAGAGCCTTCTGCTCCCTTTAAAAGCTGGCTGTAAATTACCTGCCAACATCCGTCAATCTTTACCTCCGCCAACTTTCACTGTAGCCAGGCACCCTCAGCTTCCATCCTAGGTACTGCTATGTATTTATTAACATTCAGGTCGCGACATAACAATATCAGAAGCACTGCTGAAGGCCTACTGGCTCTTGCTTCGTAAGTCCTTCTCATATTCAACTATTCTTACTCGTATGTTAGTGTAGACGTGGCTTTTAAAGCATGCATCTTACTGCAACAGCATCATGCATCTTACTGAGGTGAGAGGAAAAGTATCTACATGGGTGGAGGTCACAAATGGGGTGCCACAAGGATTTGTACTCTTCCCCATTTTTTTCCAATTTTTTATATAAATGGTTGACCAGAAGAAATGTATGTATATATATGTATGTATATATATATATATATATATATATATATATATATATATATATATATATATATATATATATATATAGTTTCCAGATGAAACAAAAATTTTATGTAAAATTGATATGAACACGAGTGTATATATTTATGGGAGGATCTGGACACAATGAGCTCATAGAGTGATATATGGTGGAATTTAACGTGGATAAGTGCAAGCTAGAGTAAATGGGAAAAATGGAAATCAGGCCACATGAAGAATATAAACTGACAAAATATTGAAAGTATCAGAGAAAGAAATCTAGGAGTTACTATTAACAAAAAAATATATCACAGGAAGATCGTATAAATAAAACTGCGAGACCCAGAGGCACTGTGCCACTAACAACAATCTTCAACAAGTCTATCGAAACTGGGCAACTACCTGAGGTGTGGAAGACAGTAGATATAGTCCCAGTTTTTAAGGACAGACAGCATTAAACTTCAAACCAGTGTCACTGATATGTATAATTTGCGAAGTCACTGAGAAGATTATCAGAAGAGTGGGGGAGCACCTAGAAATGAATGGCTTGTACACGACAACCAGCACGGTTTCAGGGAAGGGAAATTCTGTATTACGAACCGACTGGAGTTTGACAAGAAGACGGAATTAAGACAAAAGAGAGAGAGAGAGAGAGAGAGAGGAGTGGGTTGATTGCATTTTCTTGGACTGTAACAAGGCTTTCGACGAAGTCCCACATAGAGAGACTAGTGCAAAAGCTACAGGAGCAGGCAGGAATATTAGGAAAGGCCCTTCAATGGATCAGAGAATACCTGCCAGGAACGAAACGAGATATGGTACGTGACGAGGTGTCAGGTGTCAGAATGGGCTCTTGTGACGAGCAGGGTTCCACAGGGGTCAGTCCTAGGGCCGGTGTTTATGGTACATGTGAATGACATTGCGGAAGGGATAGATTCAGAAGTGTCCTTGTTTGCAGACAATGTGAAGCTAATGCGAAGAATTTAGTCGAATGAGGATCAAGCAGAACTAGAAAGGGATCTGAATAGGTTGGAAGCCTGGTCCAGCAACTGGCTTCTGGAGTTTAACCCAACCGAATGCAAGGTGAAGAAGACTGGGGAAGATTAAAGAAGACCGCTGACAGAGTATAGGCTAGGGGGCCAAAAACTGCAAACCTCTCTCAAGGAAAAGGATCTTGGGGTAAGTATAATACTGAGCACATCTGAGGCGCACACATCAATCAGATAACTGCTGCAACATGTGGGAGCCTGGCAAACCTAAGAACAGTATGCAGCACCAGTGTGGAACCCACACCTGGTAAAGCACGTCAAGAAAGTAGATAAAGTGAAAAGGTTTGCAGTAAGACTAGTCCTGGAGCTAAGGGGTATGCCCTACGAGGATAGGTTAAGGGAAATCGACGTGACGAAACTGGAGAACAGGAGGGATAGGGGGGGGGACATGATAACGACATAAAATACTGCGAGGAATTGACAAGGTGGAGAGAAACAAGATGGTTTAGAGATGTGACACAGCAATTGGAAGTTGTAGACTCAGATGAGTCACAGGGATGTCAGGAAGTATTTCTTCAGTCACAGAGTTGTCAGGAAGTGAAAGTCTGGAGTGAGGTAGTGTAGGCAGGATCCTTACACATCTTTAAGATGAGGTATGGCAAACCTCATGGAGCAGAGACTGGACCTAATAGCGACCATCGAAGAGGCGGGGCCAGGAGCTGTCAATCGACCCCTGCAACCACAAATAGGTGAGTACAAATAGATGAGCGTACACACACACACGTGCATAAAATACACACACACACACACACACACACACACACACACACACACACACACACACACACACACACACACACACACACATCGTTCAAGACTCTGTGTACGTCAAGCCCGTATTGGAGTATGCAGCACCAGTATGGAACCCACACCTGTTCAATCACGTCAAGAAATTAGAGAAAGTGCAAAAGTTTGCAACAGGGCTAGTTCCAGAGCTAAGGACAATGGCCTACGAAGAAAGGTTAAATCGGTTTGACGACACTGGAGGACAGGAGGGTTAGGGAAGACATAATAACGACATACAAAATACTACAAGTAATAGACAAGGTGGACAGAGATGGGACACAGAAACAAGGGGTCACAATTGGAAGCTGAAGACTCATCTGAGTCAAAGAGATGTTGGGAAGTATTTCTTCAGTCATAGAGTTGTCAGGAAGTGGAATAGTCTTGCAAGTGATGTAGTGGAGGCAGGAACCATACAAAGCTTGAAGATGAGGTGTGATAAAGTTCATGGAGCAGGGAGAGAGAGGACCTAGTAGCAACCAGTGAAGAGGCGGGGCCAGGAACCGAGTCTCGACCCCTACAGCCACAAATAGGAGAGTAAACCCACACGTGTGTATGTATGTGTGTTGTGGTGCGGGAGGGTTGGCAAACGTGGAAGAGGGACCATCGCCCTGGTGAGAACACCAGATGTTTGTGTGTCTCATCTTGCACCACACTACTGCCTCTCTTGTGTCTCATCTTGCACCACACTACTACCTCTATTGTGTCTCGTCTTCCACACAAACAACACAAATAGTAGTAGTAAACAGAGCAAAATCCAGCATCAGTGAGGTACAACGCTCAGTTCCCCAAGGCACTATCCTGGCACCTCTGCTCTTTCTCATTCTCGTAGCAGACATAGACATAAGCACTCGTCACAGTTCTGTATCATCATTTGTAGATGACACTAAAATAAGCAAGAAAGTCACTACGGTAGAAGACACTGAAAAATTACAGGACGATATACGTGGGGGTTTCCAGTGGGCAGTGGAGAATATGACGTTCACTGGTGACAAGTTCCAGCTGCTTAGATATGGAAAGAATGAAGAACTCAAAAGGAACACTGTATACAAAACTCAAGAGGGTCACCAAATATAACGAAAGGAACACGTAAAAGACTTAGGAACAATTATGTCTTTCAAAGAACACCATAAGACAAAGGTCACGACAGCCAGGAGGATGATGGGTAAGGTATTTAGAATCTTCAAAACAAGGAAAATGGTGTCTATGGTGACACTTTTTAAATCGCTAGAGCTCCCTCATTTGGAATATTGTACAGTGTTGACGGCCCCGTTCAGGACAGGAGAAATATCAGAGATGGAACAAATCCAGAGGTCGTTTACAGCCAGCATAGAGCCAATAAGGCATTTAAATTATTAGGAACACCTTAAATTCTTAAAACACGTGCTCACTGGAGCGGAGGAGAGATACATGATAATAGATACCTGGAAGGTGCTTAAGAGCCTGGTCCAAAATCTGTCATAACAACATACTCATGGAACAGGGAGTGGATCTAGTAGTCGCCAGTGAAGAGGCGGGGTCAGGAGCTATGACTCGACCCCTGCAACCACAATTAGGTGAGTATACTGGAGCGAGAGATATGGGAGGAGGTGCAAGATAATCCCAGTATAAAGCAGGGGTGCGGTGGGCACATTAAGAGAACACTGTATCAACATCCGTGGCCCCAGACTATTCAACAGCTTACCAAAAGATACCAGAAACACTGCTGGAACAAGTGTGAAAGTCTACAAGAGGAAACTGGACAAGTATCTTCACCAGGTGCCAGATCAACCAGGCTGTGAGGGACATGTGGGGCAGCGGGCCTCCAGCAGCAACAGCCTGGCTGACCACGCTAGCACCAGACGAGCCTGGCCCATGGCGGGGCTCCGAGAGTAGAAAATCTCTCAAAACTCAGAGGTATATAGCACACTACTGCCTCTCTTGTGTCTCATCTTCCACCACACATCAAGAGCCCTTCAACAATATTAAGATATTTTCGCCAACATCAAGAGTCTTTCACAACCTCAAGATACCTTCAACATCAAGATCTTTTTCCTCAACATCGAAAGTCTTTCCACAAGCATCAGGGTCCCTTCACCAACATCAAGGGCCCTTCAACATCAAGGTCCCTTCGTCAACATCAAGGGCCCTTCATCAACACCAAGATCACTTCACCATCAAGGTTCCTTGGTCAGCATCAAGGTCCCTTCGTCAACATCAAGGTCCCTTCGTCAACATCAAGGTCCATTCACCAACATCAATGGCCCTTCGCCAACATCAAGGGCCCTCCACCAATATCAAGGTCCCTTCGTCAACATCAAGGGCCCTTCAACACCAAGGTCATTTCACCATCAAGGTTCCTTGGTCAGCATCAAGGGCCCTTCAACATCAAGGTCCCTTCGTCAACATCAATGTCCCTTTATCAACATCAAGGTACCTTCGTCAACATCAAGGGCCCTTCACCAACATCAAGGTCTTCTCACATTAAACTTACGATATTTTAAGATATCAAATAACATTTTTTGCAAGTGCAAACATTAAACTTATAAACACTTCTATTAATGTTTATCAATGTGTATCAATGTTTATTAGTGTGTATCAATGTTTATGTTAATATATAAACATTAAAGGGAAATAGACTGCAGTGGCTTTTTGCAAGAATAAATCAGGATAATCCAGGATAACCCAAGATAATCCAGGATAACCCAAGATAGCGCAGGATAATTCAAGATAACCCAGGATAACCCAATATAATCCAGAATCCAAGATAATCCAGGATAATCCAAGATAATCCAGAATCCAAGATAATCCAGGATAACCCAAGATAATCCAGAATTCAAGATAATCCAGGATAACCCAAGATATTCTAGGATAATCCAAGATAACCCAGGATAACCCAAGACAACCCAGGATAACCCAGAATAACCCAGGATAATCCAGGATAATCCAAGATAATCCAGGATAACCCACGATAACCCAAGATAATAAAGGATAACCCAAGAAAATAAAAGATAACTCAAGATAACCAAGGATAGCCAGGGTGGTTGCTAAGTCTTCTTCCCCAGGATGCCGCCCACACCATACCATTAGGGCTGCACCTATTACTGCTAGGTGAACAGGGACAACAGGTGTAAGGAAACTAACACCCAGGTACCTACTTACTGCTAGGTGAACAGGGACAACAGGTGTAAGGAAACTAACACCCAGGTACCTACTTATTGCTAGGTGAACAGGGACAACAGGTGTAAGGAAACTAACACCCAGGTACCTACTTATTGCTAGGTGAACAGGGACAACAGGTGTAAGGAAACTAATACCCAGGTACCTACTTACTGCTAGGTGAACAGGGACAACAGGTGTAAGGAAACTAATACCCAGGTACCTACTTACTGCTAGGTGAACAGGGACAACAGGTGTCCACATTAAAGCAACGAACACGGTCACATATATCAAACTAGAGCACGGCTCTCCGGGAGAGAGTTGAACACCACAGGTGTTTAACTACTGTAGGATTGCATTCTGCCGAGTGTTTTGTTTATTGTAATCCCCTCCCTTCTCCCTCTCTCTCTCTCTCTCTCTCTCTCTCTCTCTCTCTCTCTCTCTCTCTCTCTCTCTCTCTCTCTCTCTCTCTCTCGGGGGCCTATAGAGATATCTTTATTTAAATTCCTTTACTGCTGTGCGTGTGAGAGGTTAAGGTGAGAGATGGTAACTGTCAGGTGATGGTAACTGTCAGGTGACGGTAACTGTCAGGTGACGGTAACTGTCAGGTGACGGTAACTGTCAGGTGACGGTAACTGTCAGGTGACGGTAACTGTCAGGTGACGGTAACTGTCAGGTGACGGTAACTGGCAGGTGAGGGTAACTGGCAGGTGAGGGTAACTGGCAGGTGAGGGTAACTGGCAGGTGACGGTAACTGGCAGGTGACGGTAACTGGCAGGTGACGGTAACTGGCAGGTGACGGTAACTGGCAGGTGACGGTAACTGGCAGGTGACGGTAACTGTCAGGTGACGGTAACTGTCAGGTGACGGTAACTGTCAGGTGACGGTAACTGTCAGGTGACGGTAACTGTCAGGTGACGGTAACTGTCAGGTGACGGTAACTGTCAGGTGACAGTAACTGTCAGGTGACAGTAACTGTCAGGTGACAGTAACTGTCAGGTGACAGTAACTGTCAGGTGACAGTAACTGTCAGGTGACAGTAACTGTCAGGTGACAGTAACTGTCAGGTGACGGTAACTGTCAGGTGACGGTAACTGTCAGGTGACGGTAACTGTCAGGTGACGGTAACTGTCAGGTGACGGTAACTGTCAGGTGACGGTAACTGTCAGGTGACGGTAACTGTCAGGTGACGGTAACTGTCAGGTGACGGTAACTGTCAGGTGACGGTAACTGTCAGGTGACGGTAACTGTCAGGTGACGGTAACCGTCAGGTGACGGTAACTGTCAGGTGACGGTAACTGTCAGGTGACAGTAACTGTCAGGTGACAGTAACTGTCAGGTGACAGTAACTGTCAGGTGACAGTAACTGTCAGGTGACAGTAACTGTCAGGTGACAGTAACTGTCAGGTGACAGTAACTGTCAGGTGACAGTAACTGTCAGGTGACAGTAACTGTCAGGTGACAGTAACTGTCAGGTGACAGTAACTGTCAGGTGACAGTAACTGTCAGGTGACAGTAACTGTCAGGTGACAGTAACTGTCAGGTGACAGTAACTGTCAGGTGACAGTAACTGTCAGCTGTGCTGGAAGGTGACCTTTGATGTTGTCTCAGCTGATGAACCTTTAATGGAATACCTGATGTGCTGATTGTCCTACTGAAGTCTCCCAACTCAGGCTGACACTACTGAAGTCTCCCAACTCAGGCTGACACTGCTGAAGTCTCCCAACTCAGGCTGACACTGCTGAAGTCTCCCAACTCAGGCTGACACTGCTGAAGTCTCCCAACTCAGGCTGACACTGCTGAAGTCTCCCAACTCAGGCTGACACTGCTGAAGCCTCCCAACTCAGGCTGACACTACTGAAGTCTCCCAACTCAGGCTGACACTACTGAAGTCTCCCAACTCAGGCTGACACTACTGAAGTCTCCCAACTCAGGCTGACACTACTGAAGTCTCCCAACTCAGGCTGACACTACTGAAGTCTCCCAACTCAGGCTGACACTGCTGAAGTCTCCCAACTCAGGCTGACACTGCTGAAGTCTCCCAACTCAGGCTGACACTGCTGAAGTCTCCCAACTCAGGCTGACACTGCTGAAGTCTCCCAACTCAGGCTGACACTGCTGAAGTCTCCCAACTCAGGCTGACACTGCTGAAGCCTCCCAACTCAGGCTGACACTACTGAAGCCTCCCAACTCAGGCTGACACTACTGAAGCCTCCCAACTCAGGCTGACACTACTGAAGTCTCCCAACTCAGGCTGACACTACTGAAGTCTCCCAACTCAGGCTGACACTACTGAAGTCTCCCAACTCAGGCTGACACTACTGAAGTCTCCCAACTCAGGCTGACACTACTGAAGTCTCCCAACTCAGGCTGACACTACTGAAGTCTCCCAACTCAGGCTGACACTACTGAAGTCTCCCAACTCAGGCTGACACTACTGAAGTCTCCCAACTCAGGCTGACACTACTGAAGTCTCCCAACTCAGGCTGACACTACTGAAGTCTCCCAACTCAGGCTGACACTACTGAAGTCTCCCAACTCAGGCTGACACTACTGAAGTCTCCCAACTCAGGCTGACACTACTGAAGTCTCCCAACTCAGGCTGACACTACTGAAGTCTCCCAACTCAGGCTGACACTACTGAAGTCTCCCAACTCAGGCTGACACTACTGAAGTCTCCCAACTCAGGCTGACACTACTGAAGTCTCCCAACTCAGGCTGACACTACTGAAGTCTCCCAACTCAGGCTGACACTACTGAAGTCTCCCAACTCAGGCTGACACTACTGAAGTCTCCCAACTCAGGCTGACACTACTGAAGTCTCCCAACTCAGGCTGACACTACTGAAGTCTCCCAACTCAGGCTGACACTACTGAAGTCTCCCAACTCAGGCTGACACTACTGAAGTCTCCCAACTCAGGCTGACACTACTGAAGTCTCCCAACTCAGGCTGACACTACTGAAGTCTCCCAACTCAGGCTGACACTACTGAAGTCTCCCAACTCAGGCTGACACTACTGAAGTCTCCCAACTCAGGCTGACACTACTGAAGTCTCCCAACTCAGGCTGACACTACTGAAGTCTCCCAACTCAGGCTGACACTACTGAAGTCTCCCAACTCAGGCTGACACTACTGAAGTCTCCCAACTCAGGCTGACACTACTGAAGTCTCCCAACTCAGGCTGACACTACTGAAGTCTCCCAACTCAGGCTGACACTACTGAAGTCTCCCAACTCAGGCTGACACTACTGAAGTCTCCCAACTCAGGCTGACACTACTGAAGTCTCCCAACTCAGGCTGACACTACTGAAGTCTCCCAACTCAGGCTGACACTACTGAAGTCTCCCAACTCAGGCTGACACTACTGAAGTCTCCCAACTCAGGCTGACACTACTGAAGTCTCCCAACTCAGGCTGACACTACTGAAGTCTCCCAACTCAGGCTGACACTACTGAAGTCTCCCAACTCAGGCTGACACTACTGAAGTCTCCCAACTCAGGCTGACACTACTGAAGTCTCCCAACTCAGGCTGACACTACTGAAGTCTCCCAACTCAGGCTGACACTACTGAAGTCTCCCAACTCAGGCTGACACTACTGAAGTCTCCCAACTCAGGCTGACACTACTGAAGTCTCCCAACTCAGGCTGACACTACTGAAGTCTCCCAACTCAGGCTGACACTACTGAAGTCTCCCAACTCAGGCTGACACTACTGAAGTCTCCCAACTCAGGCTGACACTACTGAAGTCTCCCAACTCAGGCTGACACTACTGAAGTCTCCCAACTCAGGCTGACACTACTGAAGTCTCCCAACTCAGGCTGACACTACTGAAGTCTCCCAACTCAGGCTGTTACTGAAGTCTCCCAACTCAGGCTGACACTACTGAAGTCTCCCAACTCAGGCTGACACTACTGAAGTCTCCCAACTCAGGCTGACACTACTGAAGTCTCCCAACTCAGGCTGACACTACTGAAGTCTCCCAACTCAGGCTGACACTACTGAAGTCTCCCAACTCAGGCTGACACTACTGAAGTCTCCCAACTCAGGCTGACACTACTGAAGTCTCCCAACTCAGGCTGACACTACTGAAGTCTCCCAACTCAGGCTGACACTACTGAAGTCTCCCAACTCAGGCTGACACTACTGAAGTCTCCCAACTCAGGCTGACACTACTGAAGTCTCCCAACTCAGGCTGACACTACTGAAGTCTCCCAACTCAGGCTGACACTACTGAAGTCTCCCAACTCAGGCTGACACTACTGAAGTCTCCCAACTCAGGCTGACACTACTGAAGTCTCCCAACTCAGGCTGACACTACTGAAGTCTCCCAACTCAGGCTGACACTACTGAAGTCTCCCAACTCAGGCTGACACTACTGAAGTCTCCCAACTCAGGCTGACACTACTGAAGTCTCCCAACTCAGGCTGACACTACTGAAGTCTCCCAACTCAGGCTGACACTACTGAAGTCTCCCAACTCAGGCTGACACTACTGAAGTCTCCCAACTCAGGCTGACACTACTGAAGTCTCCCAACTCAGGCTGACACTACTGAAGTCTCCCAACTCAGGCTGACACTACTGAAGTCTCCCAACTCAGGCTGACACTACTGAAGTCTCCCAACTCAGGCTGACACTACTGAAGTCTCCCAACTCAGGCTGACACTACTGAAGTCTCCCAACTCAGGCTGACACTACTGAAGTCTCCCAACTCAGGCTGACACTACTGAAGTCTCCCAACTCAGGCTGACACTACTGAAGTCTCCCAACTCAGGCTGACACTACTGAAGTCTCCCAACTCAGGCTGACACTACTGAAGTCTCCCAACTCAGGCTGACACTACTGAAGTCTCCCAACTCAGGCTGACACTACTGAAGTCTCCCAACTCAGGCTGACACTACTGAAGTCTTCCAACTCAGGCTGACACTACTGAAGTCTCCCAACTCAGGCTGACACTACTGAAGTCTCCCAACTCAGGCTGACACTACTGAAGTCTCCCAACTCAGGCTGACACTACTGAAGTCTCCCAACTCAGGCTGACACTACTGAAGTCTCCCAACTCAGGCTGACACTACTGAAGTCTCCCAACTCAGGCTGACACTACTGAAGTCTCCCAACTCAGGCTGACACTACTGAAGTCTCCCAACTCAGGCTGACACTACTGAAGTCTCCCAACTCAGGCTGACACTACTGAAGTCTCCCAACTCAGGCTGACACTACTGAAGTCTCCCAACTCAGGCTGACACTACTGAAGTCTCCCAACTCAGGCTGACACTACTGAAGTCTCCCAACTCAGGCTGACACTACTGAAGTCTCCCAACTCAGGCTGACGCATTTCAGCACATTGTTTGAGCACCATCCCACGTTTTCTTGTCATATTCCATATGACAAGAAAACATAGCTAGCTGGTGTTCCCACAATGTAACTATCATATAGATTAGTGCAGCAACACACTGCTGGTGTTCCCACAATGTAACTATCATATAGATTAGTGCAGCAACACACTGCTGGTGTTCCCACAGTGTAACTATCATATAGAATAGTGTAGCAACACTGCTGGTGTTCCCACAATGTAACTAACATATAGAATAGTGTAGCAACACTGCTGGTGTTCCCACAATGTAACTATCATATAGAACAGTGTAGCAACACTGCTGGTGTTCCCACAATGTAACTATCATATAGAACAGTGTAGCAACACTGCTGGTGTTCCCACAATGTAACTATCATACAGAATAGTGTAGCAACACTGCTGGTGTTCCCACAATGTAACTATCATATAGAATAGTGTAGCAACACACTGCTGGTGTTCCCACAATGTAACTATCATACAGAATAGTGTAGCAACACTGCTGGTGTTCCCACAATGTAACTATCATACAGAATAGTGTAGCAACACTGCTGGTGTTCCCACAATGTAACTATCATATAGAATAGTGTAGCAACACTGCTGGTGTTCTCACAATGTAACTATCATACAGAATAGTGTAGCAACACTGCTGGTGTTCTCACAATGTAACTATCATACAGAATAGTGTAGCAATACTGCTGGTGTTCTCACAATGTAACTATCATACAGAATAGTGTAGCAACACTGCTGGTGTTCCCACAATGTAACTATCATACAGAATAGTGTAGCAACACACTGCTGGTGTTCCCACAATGTAACTATCATACAGAATAGTGTAGCAACACTGCTGGTGTTCCCACAATGTAACTATCATATAGAATAGTGTAGCAACACTGCTGGTGTTCCCACAATGTAACTATCATTCAGAATAGTGTAGCAACACTGCTGGTGTTACCACCATGTGACTATCATATAGATAGTTTTGCTAAAACAAATCTTTTTTGGGGGCTGTGAAGGGTCTCTTGATTCAAGGAACTGGATCTGACCTCTCATTCCTTGGAATGAATCCAACGGCCTCACATTCCTCCAGGCGCTTTATAACCCCGACAGGTTTGTCGTTCCTCCCTGAATGTCATAATATGCACCTCATATCCATCCTGTGGATGGCAGAGCAGGAACACAAGAATACACACTAGGCCTAGGACTAGGCCTCAAAAGGATTAACAGGAGTACATCTGGGTTTAAGTCTACATTTTGTCTTATCTGTTGCAGCAAATTTAAGAAATTTTCTTAATATATCTGGTATCATAATTTCATTACCAAGATACCTTGACGTATCACATAGGTTATTATACTATTTCTATATTCCTCAATAAGTGGGCAATTAAGCACACAGTGATCAAGATAGTGACTATAGTACTGGCCACATACTTTGTATTTAGTGTGATGATCATCAGTGTGTCTACCGAACTACCAGAAGTACTTGTAACAGCCTAAGTCTGTGTGATAACACTGCAAATAGCTCCATATTTTTTTTAATCGGGTGGAAGTGTTGCACCCGTAGGGGTTATACAGCGTCCAGGTAATGTGAAGTATTCAGGCTTGATCCACGGGGAGGATGAATCCAGTTCCCTAGATCAAGAGCCCCTTACCGGCATCAAGGCACAGAGGCAAGTACCTTTGTACCTTTGATGAGTTCCAAAATTTTCTTCTAGAGCCCGGCCATGGGCCAGGCTCTTCTGATACTTGTCTGGTCAACCAGGCTGTTGCTGTTGATGGCCCACAAGCCCATATATATCCACAGTCTGGTTGATCTGGCACCATAAATATACTTATCTTCGTTCATGTGGTGTCTCGTAGCTCGATCGCTAACGTACTCAGCTCACACACTGAAGTCCGGGGATCGATCCCTCCGGTAAGGCTGGAAAACATTAGGATGTGTTTCCATAAGACACCTGCTGTCACTGTTCACCAATCAGTGCATAGGTACCTGGGTGTTAGTCGACTGGTGTGGGTCGCATCCTGGGACAAAACTGACCTAATTTGCGGGAAATGCTCAGCAAAACAAGCGGCCTTCTATAATAGCAATATGTCATTGATATCAGCTAGTCCTGTATACCTTGTATATGTACTTGTAGACAAAGATTATTTATTATTTATAACAGCGAGTTACTGATCAGCTTAGGTTTGTAACAGCAGTCCTGTCATTCACATTATTTACTTCCCTCCCGATAGTATATATAACTCCAGACACAGATGCACCACGATTATGTTCAACTTCTACTTTCTTCCGTCATGCTTTCTTTGGATAAATTCTCGTGTTTATCATGTAGGAGCAATTCAGCGTTTGATGGAATCCCTGGGAATTGTACATTAATTCCTCTCTCCGATTTGTAAATATCTATATCTGAGTTCTTCACTCAGTATGTTCTTCGTCATTGATGACACAGAGTCAGTAATAATCACAGTCAAGCTCAGTGTCATAAGTTAGCTTTAATGCCATTAGGCTGACAGTTAATTCAATTTGTAATGTAGACGCCCAGTTGTTAATTATTAACTTAGCATGGTTGATATAGTTGTTAACAAGGGAGAAAGGTGGCAAGAAGAGCAGGTGCAGCCCTGCCAGTACATCTGCCAATACATTTTCCAACTTTTTTTTTTTGCTTAGTACACCAGGGGAATGTCTCTCCCTTACTCTATATGAGTGTTACATGATGGGAACACACGCTAGCTATACACAAATAACCCGCACATAGAAGAGAGGATCTTACGACGACGTTTCGGTCCGACTTGGACCATTTACAAAGTCACACTAACCAGAAGTGGAGCAGGACGGCTATATATAGGCAGGAAGAGGTAGTGGTGGTCCAAGTCGGACCGAAACGTCGTCGGAAGCTCCTCTCTTCTATGTGCGGGTTATTTGTGTATCGTTCCAGTCACGGTATTGTGCCTTTTTTGTTATTCACGCTAGCTATGTTTCTCAATCATATTGTAATCGCACAGGATAAGCTTCATAAATAAAGTAATTATCACCCTCAGCTGAGGGCTCGTGTAGGGCAGTGAAGGTATGCGAGGTAGCCTCGTGCTGTAGTCATCTTAATGCTTGTATACATTATAAGTAATTCCAGTTGTCAATAAATTTGTACTTCAATTTTCCCCCAGTACTTGTCTAGCTAGTAATTCACAAAAAATGTTCTAGACAACCCATTTGCTATCAATTTCCCTCAGTGACAAAAGGCATCGTAAAAAGTACTTGAGGTGGTCAGTCCTTCAGTCTGGAGAAGAGCTCAGCTCCATGGTTTGGAACGACATAGTATTTTATATAATTTTCAAGATGTCCTGTACATGGCTAGCAAGTCCTCTCTTCTACAATTATCAACATCGTTGCCTCCAACACTGAGGCAGATAATTGGGTTCCTCCCATTACATGTCATATGTAACCTGCTAAGTATATCCCCCATCCCAGCCCCAGGAATATACACTCTTGTATCTTCTTACTATCCATGTTGCTAAAACGCTGTCGATATATCTAATCTGCGAGTCTCCAACAATAATGTTCTCATATCTGAGTTGCATTTCTCCTGCTGCATAGCTACTTCCACTACTACTACAAGTGGTAGTGGTAGTAGCTATGCAGCAGGAGCTAGCAGATATGCAGTGGTAGTACTACTACTAGTAGTAGTACTACTACAAGTAGCAGTACTACTACTACAAGTAGCAGTACTACTACAAGTAGCAGTACTACTACTACAAGTAGCAGTACTACTACTACAAGTAGCAGTACTACTACTACAAGTAGCAGTACTACTACAAGTAGCAGTACTACTACTACAAGTAGCAGTACTACTACTACAAGTAGCAGTACTACTACTACAAGTAGCAGTACTACTACAACAAGTAGCAGTACTACTACTACAAGTAGCAGTACTACTACTACTACAAGTAGCAGTACTACTACTACTACAAGTAGCAGTACTACTACTACTACAAGTAGCAGTACTACTACTACTACAAGTAGCAGTACTACTACTACTACAAGTAGCAGTACTACTACTACTACAAGTAGCAGTACTACTACTACTACAAGTAGCAGTACTACTACTACTACAAGTAGCAGTACTACTACTACTACAAGTAGCAGTACTACTACTACAAGTAGCAGTACTACTACTACAAGTAGCAGTACTACTACTACAAGTAGCAGTACTACTACTACAAGTAGCAGTACTACTACTACAAGTAGCAGTACTACTACTACAAGTAGCAGTACTACTACAACAAGTAGCAGTACTATTACTACAAGTAGCAGTACTATTACTACAAGTAGCAGTACTACTACAAGTAGCAGTACTATTACTACAAGTAGCAGTACTATTACTACAAGTAGCAGTACTATTACTACAAGTAGCAGTACTATTACTACAAGTAGCAGTACTATTACTACAAGTAGCAGTACTATTACAAGTAGCAGTACTATTACTACAAGTAGCAGCAGCACTACTGCAAGTAGCAGCAGCACTACTACAAGTAGCAGCAGCACTACTACAAGTAGCAGCAGCACTACTACAAGTAACAGTAGCACTACTACAAGTAGCAGCAGCACTACTACAAGTAGCAGCAGCACTACTACAAGTAGCAGCAGCACTACTACAAGTAGCAGCAGCACTACTACAAGTAGCAGCAGCACTACTACAAGTAGCAGCAGCACTACTACAAGTAGCAGCAGCACTACTACAAGTAGCAGTAGTACTACTACAAGTAGCAGTAGTACTACTACAAGTAGCAGTAGTACTACTACAAGTAGCAGTAGTACTACTACAAGTAGCAGTAGTACTACTACAAGTAGCAGTAGTACTACTACAAGTAGCAGTAGTACTACTACAAGTAGCAGTAGTACTACTACAAGTAGCAGTAGTACTACTACAAGTAGCAGTAGTACTACTACAAGTAGCAGTAGTACTACTACAAGTAGCAGTAGTACTACTACAAGTAGCAGTAGTACTACTACAAGTAGCAGTAGTACTACTACAAGTAGCAGTAGTACTACTACAAGTAGCAGTAGTACTACTACAAGTAGCAGTAGTACTACTACAAGTAGCAGTAGTACTACTACAAGTAGCAGTAGTACTACTACAAGTAGCAGTAGTACTACTACAAGTAGCAGTAGAACTACTACAAGTAGCAGTACTACTACAAGTAGCAGTACTACTACTACAAGTAGCAGTACTACTACTACAAGTAGCAGTACTACTACAAGTAGCAGTAGCACTACTACAAGTAGTAGTACTACTACAAGTAGCACTAGTACTACTACAAGTAGCACTAGTACTACAAGTAGCCCTACAACAACTACCACCACAGGTACTATTACTACAAGTCACACCTAGTAACAGAGTGATGGAGTTGAGGTTCTCCACAACTGCTGATTTAACCTTACACAGCCTGAGATTAATTTACTTTTTGCCCTCCATTTGATAATCATTACAACCACTTGTCCTCTCCCTTGGTACCATGATTATGAATCCTGTCATGGTAATACTATTACGATTTCGTGAGTCTGTAATAAAAGCATAGGCTATACTATATAATGCATTAGAAATATCTTACCAAGACAGGACTCACAACAATAGATCCAAAGTTGGACAAATTTAGAATTAGTGAGAATACAGAAAAGCAGAGGCTTGGGAAATATAGATGTTGAGGAGTAAAAACCTGTCAAACCCAGCTTGAAAAAGATAGGTTGTACAGATAGAAGAATGGGTGTGCGTAGGTATGAATTAGACCTGCCTAGCATAGGCCAATAGATTACTGGCCCATGCTAGGCAGGTCTAACCTATCCTGAGCTAAATATCCTTGGAGATCTGGGAGTATTATAGTACGTAAGGTTTAAGAATCTGTCAATCTGTAAGCTTGGATAAGCTTCGAGTCTGTAAGCTTTGACAAGCGCTTTAATGAAATGATTATCAGAGCACATAGTGGAAAATTAGGTCTTGCTTCTCAAGGAGGAAAATCGGAAACTGAAAAATGCGCTTAGATAAGTGTAGCAAGGAGCGTGTTGTGGGTGGAGTGTGAAGGATCCTGGATGATAGTTACAAGTTAACTGCTGCCTTAACCACCCTCGTGTAGCAGACGTCATGCCCAACTTTACACTGAATAAACTACCTTCATTACTGCTTAATCTATGACGTTATAATAATAATAATAATAATAATAATAATAATAATAATAATAATAATAAAATAAAATAATTAATAAAATAATAAATAATAATAATAATAATTATACAATCAAAATTAAGTGCTAAACCCACAAGGGTCAATACTACTACTACTACTAATAATAATTATATTATAAAGGGGGAGTACTAAAACCGTAGGGCTCAAGGAGGAACTGGGCTATGAAAGGCACCCGAGTCTGATCCGTGGAAGGGGAAGGTTGCTCCCATTTCTTGGACTAAGAGCACTTGTTATGACGGCATTGAACTTAGAGAACACTCACCAATGTGAGAACAGCAGATTGTGTGAATCCCACTTGGACCAGCCAGACGGGTTTACCGCTTCACCAAGTATAACATTCACATGGACAAAAATATTTACACCGTTTTCTTAAGCGATTC
The DNA here is from genome assembly GCF_038502225.1 of Cherax quadricarinatus. Classification (NCBI taxonomy): domain Eukaryota; kingdom Metazoa; phylum Arthropoda; class Malacostraca; order Decapoda; family Parastacidae; genus Cherax; species Cherax quadricarinatus. Next base: position 7,753,297 of record NC_091368.1, read on the forward strand.
CTTTTTTTCTGTATAATTTGTTCACTTAACTATAAGGTATTTTGTTCAAATTGTACCCAAAGGTAATCTGTTCATTTTAAACTGAAAGATTACTTTACGGTGGGAAATATAATTCAGTGAAACAAGGTGAGCATTCCTCATCCACAGTCATGCCACAATATAATCTAAACGGAATTAAATTGCACAGATGTGGACGATTCACTCAAGAGTGTTGGGAGAGGCAGCGACACAACCTCACTTACTCATTGCTGCAGGGTAACTGAGGCTTTAAACTTAAACATCTCACACCTGCCAGGCGCATATTGCTGCCTTGCCAGACGTAACATTTTTATTTTTATTATTATTATTATTGTTATTATTATTATATTCTTCTTCTTCTGTTGCACTATGACATACATCATACTTACTGGAACATAACATACATCATACTTACGGGAATATAACATACATTATACTGGAACATAACATACATCATACTGGAACATAACATACATCATACTGGAACATAACATACATCATACTGGAACATAACATACATCATACTGGAACATAACATACATCATACTGGAACATAACATACATCATACTGGAACATAACATACATCATACTGGAACATAACATACATCATACTGGAACATAACATACATCATACTGGAACATAACATGCATCATACACATTAATACAGATAATATATACAAATCATTCAATTGCCTTCATCATTCACTATAGTTCAACTCATTAGGTACCAGGAAATAGTGAGGAAAGTGAGTGAAGGAGTGGATGATAGTGTAACATGCACCACTAGCATATTACTAGTCAGTGGGTGTTAGTGTAACATGCACTACCACTAATTTGTTAGTGGTCAGTGGGTGTTAGTGTAACATACACAAACACCAATAACATGTTAGTGGTCAGTGGGTGTTAGTGTAACATACACAAACACCAATAACATGTTAGTGGTCCGTGGGTGTTAGTGTAACATACACTACCACTAATTTGTTAGTGGTCAGTGGGTATTAGTGTAACATACACATACACATACACAAATACCACTAACATGTTAGTGGTCAGTGGGTGTTAATGTAACATACACATACACAAACACCACTAACATGTTAGTGGTCAGTGGGTGTTAGTGTAATATACACTAACATGTTAGTGGTGAGAGCCGAGTCATAGATGACAATACTGACAGGTTAGTATATTCGTCACCCTGTACTCAGTGTTCAAGAGAAAGTGTGCTGAAGATACTGCTAGGTGTTTGTACAAGTGTGTGTTAGAAGAGTTAGTACTAACAGTGGTGAACAGGTAACACTAACAGCATCATAATATTGATGGTACACAATATAACTCCAGCTGCTTAATCACATTTCTGCTCTAGTAAATAAGGTGTGGCCTCGTGCCTAGGCTGTGTGCTTGAGGGACTGACCGCCTCATACTATGGCTGACGGACTGATGATGCCAAAATTAATTCTTCCACTGCCCCTAGCCTTATATTCTTCTGTATTCGACTGAAGAAGCCTGTTGTGCAGGCGAAATGTTTTGGAAATAAGGACACTCAGGAGTTGCACATAGGTGTTATTCATCAGTACCAGCGGTGCCGTGTTCTGCCATGTTCGGTTGGTAGCGCACTCAGCTCACACAGTGTCCATGGCTCGATCCCCAGTATGGGTGGAAACATTGGGCGTGTTCCCTTACACCTGCTGTCACTGTTCACCTAGCAGTAAGTAGGTACCTGGTTGTTAGTCGACTGGTGTGGGTGGCATCCTGGGGTGGTAATATACCTTAGACAGGACTGGGCTTTGAAAGGAGCTGAGGCAGGATAACTGCGCTCAGTCTGTGAACTGAGGTAAGAACACCTCTGAGTTTGCAAAATTGATTTGAGCCAAAATAAAAAAAAAAATAGATAAATGAAACTAAGTGTTCGGTCTTGATTATAACACAGAATATATCAAATAATATAGATTATTGATTATAATATAGAATACTCCTGTATCAAAGCTCGTTATCTCAATTCCAACCTTTAATTATTTTAAGGACGAATTATAATATCTTAATTTCTAGAAGTGCATGTAGAAGGTATACAGGTCTAGCTGACATCACTGACATACTATTATATAGAAAGCCGCTTGTTAAGCAGAGCATTTCGGGCAAATTTCGTCAGTTTCGTCCCAGGATGCGACCCACACCAGTCGACTAACACCCAGGTACCCATTCTACTGATGGGAAACATAGACAACCGGTGTAAGGAAACACGCCCAATATTTCTACCCTCGCCGGGAATCGAACCCGGACACTCAGCTTGTGAAGCGAGAGCTTTAGCCACCAACTGAAGCCAGAATAAGAAAAGATCAAGACTTGAGGGTAGAGTTTCAAAGAAGGTTCAGAAGAATCAATGTTATACGAAAGTTATATTTTGGAGGTTCAAATTAGTGTATGTGTGTGTGTGTGTGTGTGTGTGTGTGTGTGTGTGTGTGTGTGTGTGTGTGTGTGTGTGTGTGTGTGTGTGAGGGAGCAACAGATGGTACCCCCCATGCATCATACAAGCCACCACCTGTTCCTCATGTGTATACATCACACACACACACACACCAGCACCACCACACTCTTGCCCTGCGTGACTGACCACCAAGGTATGTTTAAACACCTCTGCACTGCACTATAATGGAGATCACGCACACACATACGCATCAAATGTAATTCCCGTATATTAAATGTAATTCATTTTGAATTTTGAAAAATAATCTACAGACGTGGCAGTAAAACAATTACAAAGAATTGCAGACCGATAACACTAACATCCCAAATCATAAATACCTTGAAAAGGGTTCTAGAAGCAAGATCCCACCCATTAGTTACACAACCCAGGGCAGCATGGGTAGAGCAGGTCGCTACCGACTGTCATAACTACTGGATTATTATGACTTGGTCGTAGATACACTGGAGGACAGACAAAATGCAGATGTAGTGTACACAGGCTTTGTGAAAGTCTTCGACAAGTGTGACCATGGTGTAATAGCGCACAAAATGCGTGATAAAGGAATAGCAGGAAAAGTGGGAAGATGTATCTATAATTTCCTAACAAATAGAACACAAAAAGTAATAGCAAATAAAGTCAGAGGCGGCTACAGTGAAAAGCTGTGTTCCACAAGGCACAGTACTAGCTCCCATTCTTTTCCTCATTCTCATATCTGAAATAGAGATGTAAGACACAGCACCGTGTCCTCCTTTGCGGTGATATCAGAACCTGCATGGCAGTATCATCCATTGAGGACACCGCAATCTCCAACCGGACATTAACTAAGATTTTTAAATGGGCCTCAGACAACAATATGAAGTTCATTGAAAGCAAATTTCAATTACTCCGCTATGGAAAAGTCGAGGAAATAAAAACTGTATCGGAGTATAAAACAAATTCCAACCAAACAATAGAACGTAAAACTAATGTGAAGGACCTGGGAGTGATAATGTCAGCGGATCTCACTCTCAAAGATCACAACAATGTATCTACCACATCTGCTAGGAAAATGATGTGATGGATAATGAGAACCTTCAAAACTAGGAATGCCAAGCCAATGATGATTCTCTTAAATTCGTTTGTTCTCTCTAGGCTGGAATACTGCTGTACACTAACAGCACCTTTCAAGGCAGGTGAAGTACAATAAAGCTCCTAGATTACTGGGAACGGTTGAAGTCCCTTGACTTGTACTCCTTAGAACGCAGGCGAGATTTATGATTATATACTGTTGGAAAATCCTAGAGGAACTAACCGTAGATCTGCACTCTCTACGACAGCAAAAGACTCGGCAGGAGATGCAACATCCTCCCGTTGAAAAGCAGGGGCGTCACGTGTACGATAAGAGACAGCACAATAAGTGTAAGAGGCCCAAGAATGTTCAACTGCCACCCAGCATATATAAGGGGAATTACCAATAGACCCCTGGCTGTCTTCAAGCAGGCACTGGACAGGCACCTAAAGTTAGTACCTGACCAGCCAAACTGTGGTTCGTACATCGGTTGATCAGGGCCTGATCAACCAGGCAGTAACAGCCTGTTTGATCAGGCCCTGATCCACTACGAGGCCTGGTCTCAGACCGGACCGCGGTCTGAGACCAGGCGTTGACTTCCCCGGAACACTCTCCAGGTATACTCCAGGTATAGACGATAACCCGTAGGGGGTATGGGAGTGGAAAGTAATTATGTTCGATCTGATGAAGGGAAAGATGATAGCTCCAGTACCCTGAATCAAGAGCCCTTCACCAACACCAAGCCTATCTTTCGAAGGGTATAATAATAATAATAATAATAATAATAATAATAATAATAATAATAATAATAATAATAATAATTAGGTACTCCAGTCATGCCAGAGTACTTAACCTAATTTAATCTAACTTAATTTACCTAGCTTTAGTTAACTTGATTTAGCTAATCTAACTCAATTTGACCTGACCTAACTGAATCTAATTTAATTTTACTTAATTTAACTTGATTATAGTTAATCTAATTTTATCTAACTTATTATAACTTAATATAACTTAATTTAACCAAACTTAACCTAACTTGTAACGAAGTGAACAATAAAACCTTTACATCAGGGAACATTCAGAAACCTACGCTGGGAATTACGTAAGAAAATGAACGTACTGAAATAAGGCTGGGTCGTGCGATGACGCACCTGGTCGTTAGTTGGTCAATAACACTTCAGTTGTAACTACTACACGAGGGTAATTAAGGCTGCATGTCACTTGTTCACCACCAGTCAAGAACAGTAATTACAGTAAACTGTCAGTGTATATACACTGAGATATACACCTCTCTGTATATATAATTATTATTATTATTATAATCAAAAAGAAGCGCTAAGCCACAAGGGCTATACAGCGCTGCTCTGTATATATAAGCTTTGATACAAAGTGCCGAGTATCCAGTCCCATAGATAACAATCATAACACCCGCTCTAACAATCTTCCAAATTTATTTAGACACTTGTACTGTCAACATTGTAGGTGAGTAGCAGACACCTGGTCTACATAACTTATAATGTTAGTAATAAATAAAGATACATTAATATATTAGCCACCAGGCTGCTTCATTAGCATAAGTAACCATAATAAACACTAGTAAATAACACTTGTTAACGGGAAGACTACGCCATACGCGGCAGCACTGACGCTTGTGCTCTCACGACAGATGGCGCAAAAGAGGCCATACGCATATAATATGCGCGCGTATATACGTACGTCCTCAGCGTCGCACAGCATATGTAAATACTATTAGTGGGTATATACACAGTAGATTTATATATACTTCAGCAGACGTCTGTGTATAGTAATATCCCATTATGCAGGTTTCTGTACTAAAGTGAAATTAATAAAATAAAGTGTTTATAGTGAAAAAAAAGTGCTTCATAATTTAATAATTATCATCAGTTTGGGTGTTTTTAAGTAGTGAAGTTACGGCGTGATAACTGTAGTGGTGTGACTATTGTGGCAGTGACTCGAGGTTAAGTGTGTGTGGTGGGTTTTAGGTAATGTTTAGGCCATAGGCTCTTTTCGGATTTTTTTTTTGTATTCATAGTTGGTGTTAGCACTGGGCATGATCTTGGTATTTATGTGAGGCTTGTGTGAATTGTGGCAAGTACAAAATACTTTCCTTTTTACGTGTTGGCTGGTAGGCAGCAGAGAAGGGAAGGTCATGGCCACCCACTCTTGTGTAATTTACCTATGGCTATTTTGTAATATGTGAAACGTATTGAAGGCAGGTTTAGTGTTGTATATATTGTTATTGATAATTTATGTATATTTTTCTAAAAGTGAGTTTATCTGCCCTTCCTGGTAATCAAACCTAAAGTATTGACCATTTGTACAGCGGTGTGTAGTTACTGAACGTGGAGGCTTAGGCTGGCTTTTTATTTAAATTACTTTATATATATATACCCAGTGGCAAGGTATTTTAACCTCATCAACTTACCGCCATGTTAATTTCGTAACACATCTACATATCACAGTACACCACAACATAATGAACTACACTGGTATAATATACACTAACATCTACTCATCACAGTCATGCACTGAACCATTCAGTACATGATCAAGGTCTTCAATGACTTCTCGATCCACCTCGTGAAAATTTCCATCTCACACCTGGAGATAGTGGAACTCTCAAACTATATAAACAAAGTCATACCATAGGGCGGTGCCCCAGGTATATTGTATTTATCATTGCTGCTCCCCTCTCGGTCTGCCTAATGATTATAACCGTAATTTTTAAAGGGGTGGAGGGGTAAGCCAGTGGAAGGCCTCGGTCAGATGACCAAAAGTTCCAGCTGTGGGTCATCATATGACTAAGACCTGCGTCAGGAAACACTTCTTCTGTTTCCTGACAAACTTTACCTAACCTAACCCTTCCAGTCAATATTATGACTCTTGTAGGAGCTATGGCGAATCTAACACAGTAGTAGTAGTAGTAGTAGTAGTAGTAGTAGTAGTAGTAGTAGTAGTAGTAATAATAATAATAATAATAATAAAAATAAAAATAATAATAATAATCTTATTTCTACAAGTACATGATACAACACCTGTGATACAACACCTAATGAGAGGGTGACCAGAGGAAGAGTACCTAATGGGAGGGTGACCAGAGGAAGAGTACCTAGTGAAAGGGTAACCAGAGGAAGAGTACCTAATGAGAGGGTGACCAGAGGAAGAGTACCTAATAGGAGGGTGACCAGAGGAAGAGTACCTAGTGAAAGGATGACCAGAGGTAGGTATGCTGATTGTAGGTAGATGAGTTAATCCAGTTAATGACAGGTAGATAATAATAATAATAATAATAATAATAATAATAATAATAATAATATCTTTATTTCTACAAGTACATGTACAAGGTATACAGACCATAGCTGACATCAATGACATACTACTATACAGAAAGCCCCTTGTTATGCAGAGCATTTCGGGCAAATTAGGTCAGTTTTGTCCCAGGATGCGACCCACACCAGTCCACTAACACCCAGGTGCCCATTTTACTGATGGGTGAACGTAGACAACAAGTGTAAAGAAACACATCCACTGTTTCTACCATCGCTGGGAATTGAACCCAGACCCTAGCCGTGTGAAGCGAGAGTTTCAGCCACCAGGCCACGGGGCACCGTTATTACAGTTGAACAGCTGTAGAGACGAGGCTTCCTGAAAGGAACTCAACTCTAAGGCAACATTTTTTGAACAGCGAGTAATGTTTATGTAGCGTCGATCTGTACAAAATAATGTGAAGGAAGATAAGTAAACATCGTTTGTGGAAACAATGTGAAAGAAGAACTTTAAACATTCTTATGGAGCTGTTGAACAGGTACGTGGTAATAGGTACAAAGTTGAAGAACTAAGCAGTTTCCTTAAGGCACCTACTCTCCATGTTCACTTAGCAGTAAAATGGGTACCTGGGTGTTAGTGGACTGGTGTGGGTCGCATCCTGGGACAAAACTGATCTAATTTGCCCGAAATGCCCTGCATAACAAGCGGCTTTCTCTATAGTAGTATGTCATTGATGTCAGCTATGGTCTGTATACCTTGTACATGTACTTGTAGTAAATAAAGATGATTTTTATTATTATTATTATTATTATTATTATTATTATTATTATTATTATTAAGCAGTGGTTAGCACAAAGAATCGCATTTAGACTAAATGAAGCTGGTTTGTGACGATGTTTATAAGGTTTCTGGCACCCAGACTGGAGAGCTAGAGCTTGACTATCCTTCTGGCACTGTATCTTCCACCTCTGTTGTTAAAAATGGTATAAAATACCGACAAGTTGAAGATTAAGACACATGTGCAACAGTTGGGTACCTTTATGGTTGAAACGTTTCGCCTGCATAATAGGCTTCTTCAGTCGAATACAGAGGCAACAGTAGAAATGAAATAAAGATGATGAAATCTGTCCATCAACCTTGGGGAAAAAGTATTTGAGGTGATCAGTCCCTTAGCCTGGAGAAAAGATCACTTCCATGGTCTGGAACAGTATCGTTCCAGACTACCCACTAATCTATATTTGAAGCTACCCTACCAGACAGACAGTTCCATTCATCTTCTACCCTATTTCCAATCCAATATTTTCTATATCATGTGTAAATCTTTCCCCTGGCAAAGTTGGGATTAAATGTGAATGCCTTCTATAGATATAGTTTAAATAACTATATCTATACCTGACCATCTTTAGTCTTGCTATACTTCGTAATATTTAACCGTGAGTCATTTTGCAGTTGGTGTGTGAGTCTCACCTCACATTATTGTGTTATATTGTCCAAATAAATTAACACTTATTCGTACAGTTAGTTGCTTGAAAACAAAAATTGTGCGGTTATGTAAATTTAGTTGTAGTGTTCGTCAGTAGCTGTGTGTGTCGTAGTTCATGACTGTGTGTCGTAGTTCATGACTGTGTGTCGTAGTTCATGACTGTGTGTCGTTGTTCATGACTGTGTGTCGTAGTTCATGACTGTGTGTCGTAGTTCATGACTGTGTGTCGTAGTTCATGACTGTGTGTCGTAGTTCATGACTGTGTGTCGTAGTTCATGACTGTGTGTCGTAGTTCATGACTGTGTGTCGTTGTTCATGACTGTGTGTCGTAGTTCATGACTGTGTGTCGTAGTTCATGACTGTGTGTCGTAGTACATGACTGTGTGTCGTAGTTCATGACTGTGTGTCGTAGTTCATGACTGTGTGTCGTAGTTCATGACTGTGTGTCTTTGTACAGGACTGTGTGTCGTTGTACAGGACTGTGTGTCGTAGTTCATGACTGTGTGCCGTTGTACAGGACTGTGTGTCGTAGTTCATGACTGTGTGTCGTTGTACAGGACTGTGTGTCGTAGTTCATGACTGTGTGTCGTAGTTCATGACTGTGTGTCGTTGTACAGGACTGTGTGTCGTTGTACAGGACTGTGTGTCGTAGTTCATGACTGTGTGTCGTTGTACAGGACTGTGTGTCGTACTTCATGACTGTGTGTCGTTGTACAGGACTGTGTGTCGTAGTTCATGACTGTGTGTCGTTGTACAGGACTGTGTGTCGTAGTTCATGACTGTGTGTCGTTGTACAGGACTGTGTGTCGTAGTTCATGACTGTGTGTCTTTGTACAAGACTGTGTGTCGTAGTTCATGACTGTGTGTCATTGTACAGGACTGTGTGTCGTAGTTCATGACTGTGTGTCGTTGTACAGGACTGTGTGTCGTAGTTCATGACTGTGTGTCGTTGTACAAGACTGTGTGTCGTAGTTCATGACTGTGTGTCGTAGTTCATGACTGTGTGTCGTAGTTCATGACTGTGTGTCGTTGTACAGGACTGTGTGTCGTAGTTCATGACTGTGTGTCTTTGTACAGGACTGTGTGTCGTTGTACAGGACTGTGTGTCGTAGTTCATGACTATGTGTCGTTGTACAAGACTGTGTGTCGTAGTTCATGACTGTGTGTCGTTGTACAGGACTGTGTGTCGTTGTACAGGACTGTGTGTCGTAGTTCATGACTGTGTGTCGTTGTACAGGACTGTGTGTCGTAGTTCATGACTGTGTGTCGTTGTACAGGACTGTGTGTCGTAGTTCATGACTGTGTGTCGTTGTACAGGACTGTGTGTCGTAGTTCATGACTGTGTGTCGTAGTTCATGACTGTGTGTCGTTGTACAGGACTGTGTGTCGTAGGTCATGACTGTGTGTCGTTGTACAGGACTGTGTGTCGTAGTTCATGACTGTGTGTCGTTGTACAGGACTGTGTGTCGTTGCACAGGACTGTGTGTCGTAGTTCATGACTGTGTGTCGCTGTACATGACTGTGTGTCGTAGTTCATGACTGTGTGTCGTTGTACAGGACTGTGTGTCGTAGTTCATGACTGTGTGTCGTAGTTCATGACTGTGTGTCGTTGTACAGGACTGTGTCTTTGTACAGGACTGTGTGTCGTAGTTCATGACTGTGTGTCGTTGTACAGGACTGTGTGTCGTAGTTCATGACTGTGTGTCGTAGTTCATGACTGTGTGTCGTTGTGCAGGACTGTGTGTCGTTGTACAGGACTGTGTGTCGTAGTTCATGACTGTGTGTCGTAGTTCATGACTGTGTGTCGTTGTACAGGACTGTGTGTCGTAGTTCATGACTGTGTGTCTTTGTACAGGAATGTGTGTCGTTGTACAGGACTGTGTATCGTAGTTCATGACTGTGTGTCGTTGTACAGGACTGTGTTTCGTAGTTCATGACTGTGTGTCGTTGTACAGGACTGTGTGTCGTAGTTCATGACTGTGTGTCGTTGTACAGGGTTGTGTGTCGTAGTTCATGACTGTGTGTCGTTGTACAGGACTGTGTTTCGTAGTTCATGACTGTGTGTCGTTGTACAGGACTGTGTGTCGTTGTACAGGACTGTGTGTCGTAGTTCATGACTGTGTGTCGTTGTACAGGACTGTGTGTCGTAGTTCATGACTGTGTGTCTTTGTACAGGACTGTGTGTCGTTGTACAGGACTGTGTATCGTAGTTCATGACTGTGTGTCGTTGTACAGGACTGTGTTTCGTAGTTCATGACTGTGTGTCGTTGTACAGGACTGTGTGTCGTAGTTCATGACTGTGTGTCGTTGTACAGGGTTGTGTGTCGTAGTTCATGACTGTGTGTCGTTGTACAGGACTGTGTTTCGTAGTTCATGACTGTGTGTCGTTGTACAGGACTGTGTGTCGTAGTTCATGACTGTGTGTCGTTGTACAGGGTTGTGTGTCGTAGTTCATGACTGTGTGTCGTTGTACAGGACTGTGTGTCGTAGTTCATGACTGTGTGTCGTAGTTCATGACTGTGTGTCGTTGTACATGACTGTGTGTCGTAGTTCATGACTGTGTGTCGTAGTTCATGACTGTGTGTCGTTGTACAGGACTGTGTGTCGTTGTACATGACTGTGTGTCGTAGTTCATGACTGTGTGTCGTTGTACAGGACTGTGTGTCGTAGTTCATGACTGTGTGTCGTAGTTCATGACTGTGTGTCGTAGTTCATGACTGTGTGTCGTTGTACAGGACTGTGTGTCATAGTTCATGACTGTGTGTCGTTGTACATGGCTGTGCGTCGTAGTTCATGACTGTGTGTCGTTGTTCATGACTGTGTGTCGTAGTTCATGACTGTGTGTCGTAGTTCATGACTGTGTGTCGTAGTTTATGACTGTGTGTCGTTGTGCATGACTGTGTGTCGTAGTTCATGACTGTGTGTCGTAGTTCATGACTGTTTGTCGTAGTTCATGACTGTGTGTCGTAGTTCATGACTGTGTGTCGTTGTACATGACTGTGTCGTAGTTCATCACTGTGTGTCGTTGTGCATGACTGTGTGTCGTAGTTCATGACTGTGTGTCGTTGTACATGACTGTGTGTCGTAGTTCATGACTGTGCGTCGTAGTACAGGACTGTGTGTCGTAGTTCATGACTGTGTGTCGTTGTACATGACTGTGTGTCGTAGTTCATGACTGTGTGTCGTAGTTCATGATTGTGTGTCGTAGTTCATGACTGTGTGTCGTAGTTCATGACTGTGTGTCGTAGTTCATGACAGTGTGTCGTAGTTCATGAGTGTGTGTCGTAGTTCATGACTGTGTTTCGTAGTTCATTACTGTGTGTCGTAGTTCATGACTGTGTGTCGTAGTTCATGACTGTGTCGTAGTTCATGACTGTGTGTCGTAGTACATGACTGTGTGTCGTAGTACATGACTGTGTGTTATTGTGTCGTAGTACATGACTGTGTGTCGTTGTACATGACTGTGTGTCGTAGTTCATGACTGTGTGTCGTAGTACATGACTGCGTGTCGTAGTACATGACTGTGTGTTATTGTGTCGTAGTACATGACTGTGTGTCGTAGTACATGACTGTGTGTCGTAGTTCATGACTGTGTGTCGTAGTACATGACTGTGTGTCGTAGTACATGACTGTGTGTCGTAGTTCATGACTGTGTGTCGTAGTACATGACTGTGTGTCGTAGTACATGACTGTGTGTCGTAGTACATGACTGTGTGTCGTAGTTCATGACTGTGTGTCGTAGTTCATGACTGTGTGTCGTAGTTCATGACTGTGTGTCGTAGTTCATGACTGTGTGTCGTAGTACATGACTGTGTGTCGTAGTACATGACTGTGTGTTATTGTGTCGTAGTACATGACTGTGTGTCGTAGTACATGACTGTGTGTCGTAGTACATGACTGTGTGTCGTAGTTCATGACTGTGTGTCGTAGTTCATGACTGTGTGTCGTAGTTCATGACTGTGTGTCGTAGTTCATGACTGCGTGTCGTAGTACATGACTGCGTGTTATTGCATGACTGTGGGTCATATTACATGACTGTGTTCAGCTCCATGAAGCTTAACTCTTCTCCAGGCTGAGGGACTGACCCCCTCATATACTTTTTCTCCAAAGTTGATGGACTGATTACATCATATTCATTTCCCTACTACACCTGTTGCCTCTGTATTTGACTGAAGAACTCTATTGTGAATACGAAACGTTTCAACAATAAAGATACCGAACTATTGCACATGTGTCTTAATCGTCAACTTATCTTACTATGTATGATAACTATAATAACCTAAATTCGCGTAACTGTACTTACGTATAGTTGTATCTAAATAAACTTACAAACAACCTTCCAAACTCGTCCACCAGCCTCTGCAACTTCAGACTCTCCCAGAAGCACAGTGTCATCAGCAAAAAGCAACTGTGACGACTCCCACTTTGTGCTGCATTCTATATATCGTACGATAATTCATATTTGTGTGATAATCCACGCGCTTTGTATGATAATACATACGATTTGTATGATAATTTATACGATTTGCACTATAGTTCATACGATTTGTAGGATAATTCATACGATTTGTATGATAATTCATACGATTTGTATGATAATTCAAACGATTATTTGCAAGAACAATCTTTGCATCTGTCACGACTTAACCTCTTTGTTGTTATTGTTTTTGTTCTCGTATTGTTGTATGTTGTTTTTGTTCTCGTTTTGCTATTGTTTTTGTTTTGCTGTTGTTTTGTTGTATAGCTGTTGTTGTTGTTTTGGTTTTGGTTTGTTGTTGCTTTTGTTGTGTTTTACTGTTGTTTTGGTTTGATGTTAGTGTTGTTGTTATTGTTTGTTGTTGTTGTTGTACTTTCCTTATTATTATTACTATTATTATTATTATTATTATTATTCAACAAGTCGGCCGTCTCCCACCGAGGCAGGGTGACCCACCGAGGCAGGGTGACCCACCGAGGCAGGGTGACCCAAAAAGAAAGAAAATCCCCAAAAAGAAAATACTTTCATCATCATTCAACACTTTCACCTCACTCACACATCATCACTGTTTTTATTATTATTATTATTATTATTATTATTATTATTATTATTATTATTATTATAGAATGGGTGGTATTCAGGTCTGATCCAAAAAAAATACAGGGGAACTTCAAAGCCTTGGATCAAGAACCATTCACGACCATCCTTGAAGGAGAGAGAGAGAGAGAGAGAGAGAGAGAGAGAGAGAGAGAGAGAGAGAGAGAGAGAGAGAGAGAGAGAGAGAGAGAGAGAAGGCGAGAGTTCCTAACCCATTTCCTCAGGTAAGTCTTTCACTGATATCTAGTTAATATTGGCCTCTTCTTCCTCTCTCTCTCTCTCTCTCTCTCTCTCTCTCTCTCTCTCTCTCTCTCTTTTACACAGGGTTTGACAAGCTATTTATTGACAAGCTATTTACAAGTTAAAGATTCCTAACTTTATTGGCAAGCTAAGAGCTGTTACCTACATCAGCTCATTTGAAAGCATTTTTATTGTTATGAGACATACAAGTAGGAAACAGGATGAAGTTGGAGCCATCTGTGGGCCAGCATTTTCATTTGATCAACTGACTTTATCTCGTTGGCATCATTATGCTGAACGAATGTGTTCCATACTCGAGTCATCCTGGGTATGTATGATCTCAGATGGAGTGATGTTCTGGAGAAGGGTACAGCCAGAGTGAAGTTGCTGCTTTCTGCCCATCTTGTGGCATAAAAGCTTGTTTCACGCTGTCCTCGAAGTGGATCCAAGTGTGGTATTTTGACAATATTGGCCTTGTACATAACAGTAAGGCCACCCACATCCCTCCTATGTTGAAGGCTCTGCTGAAATGACAGATCTATCCAGGATGGGTCCAGGCGAGAGATGAGACGTCTTGCTCTGTTCTCTACTCTGTCAAGCAGTCTCAGATGAGAGGGGGGGGGGCAGGCAAACCAAGAAAGTGGAGCATACTCAAGGTGTGAGCGTACTTGTGCCTCATACAGAATCTTGCAACCCCTACTGTCAAGCAGATGCGAGATAAGTTAAAGTGTTGTAAGCTTCCTGGCTGCCTTGTTTGCAAGATTTACAACATGGTTCTTCATGGTCAGTTTGGAGTCAAATTTCGCCATAAGGATATCAACTTCTTCCCCAGGTGCCAACATCCTCCCATTCATACTTACTATTGTTCCGGCATTACCAACATGGTGCCTAGAGACCATCATCATTTGTGTTTTCTCAGATGCAAATGTTACTTGCCATCGGTTTCCCCAAGATAATATAGCTCTTAGCTGGTGATTGACGTAGCTTAGAGCAGTTGGCATTTCTCTTGGAAAAGTAAATGTCAGAGTACAGTCGTCTGCATATGCATGGGATTCTGGGATGAGATGAAGAAGGTCGTTGAAGTAGACATTCTATAACAATGGACCCAGCACACTTCCTTGTGGAACACTTGCCCCAATAGGATGTCTTGCTGATTCTGTTCCATTGAGAACTACACTTAGAGATCTACCATGAAGGTAGTCACTGAGGAGACATAGCGTAGAGCCTGCAATTCCCAGTGCTTGAAGTTTTGCTAAGAGGCCCTGGTGACACACCCGGTCGAAAGCACCAGCAATGTCCAGTGCTACCACACAGCTGACTTTGGATTCGTCCAGTGACTGGTGCCACTTAGTGGAGAGGTTTAACAACAGATCAGCAGCAGCAGAGTAGCCTTTTTCCTGAAGCAATATTGATGGTCACAAAGTAGTGAGTGGTAGTGAAAAAACTGTCATTTGTCTTGAGATTATTGTATCAAGGATCTTTCTCTCTCTCTCTCTCTCTCTCTCTCTCTCTCTCTCTCTCTCTCTCTCTCTCTCTCTCTCTCTCTCTCTCTCTCTCTCTCTCTCTCTCTCTCTCTCTCTTTCTCTCTCTCTCTCGTACCCAGAGTATGGAGCTACACGACTGACTCGTGGATGGGAATAAATTACTGAAGAATCAAAGGTCACATGTCTTCACTACCTGCCAGCTGACCAACAGCTGACTTGGCGTAGTAACAGCTGACTAATAGTAGTAACAGCTGACTAATAGCAGTAACAGCTGACTAATAGCAGTAACAGCTGACTAATAGTAGTAACACCTGACTGATAGTAGTAACACCTGACCGATAGTAGTAACAGCTGATTGATAGCAGTAACAGCTGACTAATAGTAACAGCTGACCAATAGTAGTAACATCTGACTGATAGTAGTAACAGCTGATTGATAGCAGTAACAGCTGATCAACAGCTGACTGATAGAGTAAGGTGAACCCTGATTCAGTGAATTTGTTCCCTAAAGAAAACAAAAGTAAGAGTCAGCTCCATGGAGCTGAACTGTTCTCCAGGCTGAGGGACTGACCACCTCAAATACTTTGTCTCCGAGGTTAATGGACTGATTACACCATCTTTATTTCACTACTACTGTTTCTGTATTTGACTGAAGAAGCCTACTGTGTAAGCGAAACGTTTCATCAATGAAGACACCTAACTGTTACACATTATCAACACAACAACTGGTTATCTTTATTCCAAAGACGTTTCGCCCACCAGTGGCTTAGCAGTTCATTTCAAAGATTTTTTGGAGACAGTAGATTTTTGGAATTGTTTTAAGCACTCCTTATAATATGTGAAAAATAACCACCGTGAAAAAATAGTGAAATTCCAAGCGCTTTCGTGATTTCTCACATTATCACAGTTCCTTGATAACGTGAGAAATCACGAAAGCACTTGGAATTTCACTATTTTTTCCCCACAGTGGTTGTTTTGCATATTGTGATATCACCTGTTTACTGTGATCTTCCTGCAGCGCTGTTTATAACATGTGTAAAAGATAACTGGAACACCTGCGGCCGGCCACACAGTTGTTAGTTGAGTCTTAGTTGTTTAGTGATGGATTCACAACCGATGAACATCGAGTTCAAGTAACTGGCAAGACGTAGGTGTTTGTCTCCTAATACCTGCTGCCCCTGGTTACGTAACAGCAAATAGGTACCTGGGTGTTAGTCAGCTTACACTGTTGCCCTATCACCTTACACTGCTGCCCTAGTAGTAAACAGGTACCTGGGTGCTAGTCTCCTAACACCGTTGACACGGTTTACCTAGCATTAAATAGGTACCTAGGTGCTGGTGTCGTTACACTGCTGCTTCTGTTTACTTAGCAGTAAATAGGTATCTGGACGTTTGTCTCCTTACACTTTCTCCTGTTTACCTTGCAGTAAATAAGTACCCGGGTGTTAGTCTCCTTAAATTTGACCCAGTTTTCCTAGCAGTAAATAGGTACCTGGGTGCTAGTCTCCTTACACTTGCCCCTGTTTACCTGGCAGTAAATAGGTGCCTGGGTGCTAGTCTCCTTACACTTGCCCCTGTTTACCTGGCAGTAAATAGAAACCTGGGTGCTAGTCTCCTTACACTTGCCCCTGTTTTCCTAGCAGTAAATAGGTGCCTGGGTGCTAGTCTCTTTACACTTGCCCCTGTTTTCCTAGCAGTAAATAGGTGCCTGGGTGCTAGTCTCCTTACACTTGCCCCTGTTTTCCTAGCAGTAAATAGGTACCTGGTGTTAGTCACCTTACACTGCTGCTTCTGCTCACCTAGCAGTAAATGGGTACCTGGGTGTTAGTTTCCTGGTGTAGGTTTCATCCTGGGCAGTGTCGGGGTTCCCCAAAGTAGTATCCCAGTATCTGATAAGCCCAGCCTCCTCTACCTCAGTGACCTAACCAAGTTACCCCCGTAACACACACTTGCTCACCTGCGTTCCTCGATGCACGCAAAAGTATGGTACGCGTTGCTAATGTGGTAAAATATCACCGTAGAAAATATAAAGACAGTCATAAGGGGCATGCACAAGTCATCACATGGAAATTAATAAATAAAGTTCCCCAACAGAAAGTTCAAGTTGATCTTTTCTGCAGCACATAACCGTTTTGAACTTCCCACTGTGATACATTAGTTTAGAACGTATACATGGAGTATACGTGGTGAATCAGGGCTTGATCAACCAGGCTGTTACTGTTTGTCACACGTAAACTGTGTGCAGAAAGATTTGCTCTGTACACAGTGGGAAATGTTGCCGTTCTACAAGTGTACTAGAGTAGTACTACTGTCAGTCTACCACAATCTGTGACCTACTAGCTAACAAGTATTTGTGGCCTTGTGGTGGCCCCGACCCCGTTTTCTATATGACTTTCTTTCCCTACGGTGGTGGTGGTAGGGGTAGGTGGTGGTAGGGGTATGTGGTGGTTGGTGGTGGTTGGTGGTGATGGTGGTAGGAGTAGGTGGTGGTTGGTAGTGGTTGTGGTGGTGGTGGTAGGGATATGTGGTGGCTGGGGTTGGTTGGTGGTGGTTGGTGGTGGTTGTGGTGGTGGTGATAGGGGTAGGTGGTGGTTGGTGGTGGTTGTGGTGGTGGTGGTAGGGGTATGTAGTGGTTGGTGGTGGTAGGGGTATGTGGTGGTACGGGCATATGGTGGTAGGGGTAGGTGGTGGTTGGTGGTGGTTGTGGTGGTGGTGGTGGTAGGGGTGGTAGGGGTAGGTGGTGGTAGGGGTAGGTGGTGGTTGGTGGTGGTTGGTGGTGGTTGGTGGTGTGTGGGTGGTGGTTGTGGTGGTGGTTGTGGTGGTGGTGGTTGTGGTGATGGTGGTTGTGGTGGTGGTTGTGGTGGTAGTTGTAGTGGTGGTGGTTGTGGTGGTAGTTGTGGTGGTGGTGGTGGTTGTGGTGGTTGTGGTGGTGGTGGTGGTGGTGGTGGTGGTGGTTGTGGTGGTGGTGGTGGTGGTGGTGGTTGTGGTGGTGGTGGTGGTGGTGGTGGTTGTGGTGGTGGTGGTGGTGGTGGTGGTGGTTGTGGTGGTGGTGGTGGTAGTGATCAAGACACTGTGAATGCAGTCTTACCCATTTTTTTACTTCACCGAAATGCAGTTGAGAAGTGTTCATGGCAGCTTCAGGAAGACAAAACTTCTCAAAGATTACCCAGGGTTTGAAATAAATTCATTTAAGTCTGCATACAGGGACTGACGACGTATTTATCTACGTAGGTGAGAAGGTCAGAATAAGACATGTACAACAGTTAAGCTTTTTTCAGTCAAATACAGATGAGAATAAACTGGAGGCAGCAGGAGTGGAGAAATAGTTTCTGAGGTGATCAGTCCCTCAGTCTGGAGAAGAGTTCAGTTCCATGGTCAGGAACGATGTGAAGCTGAGGCGTGAGACTGGTGTCTTATATATACAGTGTTGAAGATGGGGCATGGAAGGTATCGAAGACGTTGCATGAGGCAGAGACCACTAGTAGATGCAAGATGATATACATTCAGTTTAACATCTTTATCATGCAGCCCAGACCCATGGTGTGGACGGTAGTCAAAGGATTACAGAGGTACATAATAGGTCCAGGGACTGGGACGCAGAGTTTTGATACTGAACAAGTTAATGAATGAACCATTTATAGAGGACATCTTCCACAACTCCGTTCCATAACCACAAGTTATGAGTGAAAAGGGATGGATTCAAGAGGACCTGCATAGCATGGTCCAACAGAAGAATTAGACACATGTGCAAGAACTGGGTAACTTTATTACGCAGACGTTTCGCCCACCAGGGGCTTTATCAATACAATACATGCACAACTTTGGGCATGACCTACTTCCACTGAGGAATCCCACCTACCAGTGACAATGTCTTTCTTCTGTGCTTCAGATTCATCAAGACTACGATAATGAACACCTGCTGCAACGCTGAGGGACTGATTACCTCATCTTCAACCTCTTCTTTCTTCTATTTTTGTCCACAGATGTTGCACATCCGTCTAATTCTTCAACTTGTCGGTATTAGCAATAAAAGTAGAATTACCGACAATACGTTGCTACAGTATAACGTCACATTAGTTGTATGTATCGTTTCACGCAACTTATTGTCGGTATTATATACCATTGATGTTAAGGGACGGTAAACTTGCTGCAATACACCTTAGGTCTTACATCCTTGCGTCTACTAGTGGTCCCTGCCTCCTGCAACGTCTTTGAGATCTTCCATGCCCCGTTTTCAATCTGTATTTAAGACTCCATTCTTATGCCTCAGCTTCACGTTGTTCCAGACCATGGAGCTGAACTCTACTCCAGACTGAGGGACTCCAAGTGTGATGGAGTGATCATCTTTACCTCACTACTACCTATCCTGTCCCAAATTGATTCTTCCCTGTATTTGGCTGAAGACGCCTACTTCGTAGACGAAACTTTTCAACAATAAAGCTGCCCAACTCTTGCCCATGTGGTAATCACATTGTTCCTGTATATACTTGTGTCCTCTTAACACATCTTCATCCAGATGATACTGAGGGTTACAATAAGCTTTTTTGTGAAGCTACTCTTTTAAGCTGATATTTTTTTTAAAATAAGCTTGACAGAGTACATCTCAGATTGAACAGCGCGTGGAAATACCTCCCGGATACGTGCTGCTCGAGTTTGGATGAACTTTTGCAACTGGATTTATAGTCAAACTATTATAAAGGAGCTTTATAAGAGAGCTCACTGTAGTGACTACAGAGAGGATGGTGAGCGTCGGAAAGTTTACAGTGTGTCTTGCTGTACTGAAACACTTTACTGCGCCTAGACTACCTTAACTGACCAAGTTAAGGCTATGGCTAGATAAAATAGAGGCTACTAATACCCACCCTCAGTGGGTAGCACACTGGCCTGCCAGGCTCACAACTGGCTCACCCTCGGTTCATTCATCGAAACTGCAAAACTGCCATTGGTAGCCCACTCAGCTCACACATTGGGCTTCGTGGTTCGAGCCCCGGCGCGGGTGGAAACATTAGGATGTACTACCGTAAGACACCTGCTGTCCATGCTCATCCATAATTAAAATAGATACCTGGGTGTTAGTCGACTAGTGTGGGTCGCATCCTGGGGACAAAATTGACCTAATTTGCCAGAAATGCTCTACATAACAAGCGGCTTTCTATATAGTATGTCACTGATGTCAGCTATAGTCTGTATAAGTTGTATCATGTACTTGTAGAAGTAAAGATTATTATTATTATTATTATTATTATTATTATTATTATTATTATTATTATTATTATTATTATTAAGAACAGTCACATAAATAAGGAATAACTTATTTACAATAGAAGAAGAGAAATTAGGCTGTCATGTCGTCAACAGTGAATGCGCTGCGTAGGAAACTCACTCATCCTCGTCTCTACCACTTGTGAGATCTATGGAAAAACTAGTGCTATTAATGTTAGTGATCCAGCACTCATGGGTAGCCTGATATATATATATATATATATATATATATATATATATATATATATATATATATATATATATATATATATATATATATATATATTTATATATATATATATATATATATATATATATAAATATATATATATATATATATATATATATATATATATATATATATATATATATAATATATATATGCAATAAGATCACAGTAAACAGGTGATTTCAGAATATGCAAAACAACCACTCTGAAAGAATAGAGAAATTCCAAGCGGTTTCGTGACTACTCACATTATCAAGGAACTATGAAAGTAAAGCATCCAAGGAAGCTATATAAGGGGTCTGGCCAACACCTCACTATCAGATCCCACAACGGTTAAACACGTGACGCGCGCCGACCCAACTTGGATAGGTCCTTTGCACAACTCACCCACAAACTATTCTACCCAAGAAAATTTAAAAATTATTATTTGTCCAGTGTATTATTAAATTCTTCCCAAATTCTATTAATTATAAATGGATCTAATTTATATAAACCAAAGGAAATATTCATATTATTGTCAAAACTGCTTTTTATGAAACAAGATTCAATTATATTCCTGTCGACCATGGACTTGCTTGATACTACTTTCTCAACTTTTTGAAAATCAATTGGATGGTTAAAATCTCTTACATGAATAAATAGAGCATTGGAATCTTGTCCAGTTCTAATGCTATATTTATGTTGTTTTAATCTTAGTTCGAGATTTTTACCAGTTTGACCGTAATAAACTTTATCGCAAATTTTACAAGGAATCTTATAGACACATCCATCAGCATTTTGGGGGGAATTCTTTATCAAAAGTTTTTTTACTGTATCAAGATTTTTGAATACAACTTTAATATTAAAAGTCTTAAGAAGAGAAGGCATATCAACCAAGTT
Source organism: Cherax quadricarinatus (assembly GCF_038502225.1). Classification (NCBI taxonomy): domain Eukaryota; kingdom Metazoa; phylum Arthropoda; class Malacostraca; order Decapoda; family Parastacidae; genus Cherax; species Cherax quadricarinatus. The sequence goes on from NC_091368.1 coordinate 7,774,764, forward strand.
TTCATGGTAAGGGAGAACCAACATATTTTTAGTTGAATAAGGCTGGTTGTCCCTTTTTGGATTGTAAAAAGTATTTCTAGCAACTTTAAAAGATTTATCAATTACATTTCTTGGGTATTTTAAATCATTACCTATTTCATAAATTTTGGATATTTCCTCATCTATGAACTCAGGACTACAAATTCGTAAAGCTCTCAAAAACATTGATGAGAAAACAGACAGTTTGACTCTATCTTGATGCGAGGAATAACAGTGGACATAGGAACAGTTATTTGTAGGTTTTCTGTAAATTTTAAATTTAAATTCATTATTACCCTTAATAATTAAAACATCTAGAAAAGGCAATGAGTTATTTTCTTCAAACTCAACAGTAAAGTTTATAGAATGGGCTAAGCTATTTAATTTTCCAAGGAAATGGTGTATATCTACATTTTTGGGCATAAGACACAAAATATCATCAACATATCTGAACCATTTAGCTCTATTAGGGAGGATTGTGTTAAGCAACCTTATTTAAAAAAATTCCATGTATAGGTTACTAAGAACAGGTGAAAGAGGAATAGCTTAGCCCATTCTATAAACTTTACTGTTGAGTTTGAAGAAAATAACTCATTGCCTTTTCTAGATGTTTTAATTATTAAGGGTAATAATGAATTCAAATTTAAAATTTACAGAAAACCTACAAATAACTGTTCCTATGTCCACTATTATTCCTCGCATCAAGATAGAGTCAAACTGTCTGTTTTCTCATCAATGTTTTTGAGAGCTTTACGAATTTGTAGTCCTGAGTTCATAGATGAGGAAATATCCAAAATTTATGAAATAGGTAATGATTTAAAATACCCAAGAAATGTAATTGATAAATCTTTTAAAGTTGCTAGAAATACTTTTTACAATCCAAAAAGGAACAACCAGCCTTATTCAACTAAAAATATGTTGGTTCTCCCTTACCATGAAAACTTGGTTGATATGCCTTCTCTTAAGACTTTTAATATTAAAGTTGTATTCAAAAATCTTGATACAGTAAAAAAACTTTTGATAAAGAATTCCCCCCAAAATGCTAATGGATGTGTCTATAAGATTCCTTGTAAAATTTGCGATAAAATTTATTACGGTCAAACTGGTAAAAATCTCGAATTAAGATTAAAACAACATAAATATAGCATTAGAACTGGACAAGATTCCAATGCTCTATTTATTCATGTAAGATATTTTAACCATCCAATTGATTTTCAAAAAGTTGAGAAAGTAGTATCAAGCAAGTCCATGGTCGACAGGAATATAATTGAATTTTGTTTCATAAAAAGCAGTTTTGACAATAATATGAATATTTCCTTTGGTTTATATAAATTAGATCCATTAATAATTAATAGAATTTGGGAAGAATTTAATAATACACTGGACAAATAATAATTTTTAAATTTTCTTGGGTAGAATAGTTTGTGGGTGAGTTGTGCAAAGGATCTATCCAAGTTGGGTCGGCGCGCGTCACGTGTTTAACCGTTGTGGGATCTGATAGTGAGGTGTTGGCCAGACCCCTTATATAGCTTCCTCGGATGCTTTACTTTCATAGTTCCTTGATAATGTGAGTAGTCACAAAAGCGCTTGGAATTTCTCTATTCTTTCAGAGTGGTTGTTTTGCATATTTGCATATATATATATATATATATATATATATATATATATATATATATATATATATATATATATATATATATATATATATATATATATATATATATATATATATATATATATATATATATATATATGCGTGTGTGTGTACTCACCTAATTGTGGTTGCAGAAGTCGAGTCATGGCTCCTGGCCCAGTGTGTGTGTGTGTGTGTGTGTGTGTGTGTGTGTGTGTGTGTGTGTGTGCTTTACTGACTCCTTCCTTTACTATCTTTATCCCCCTCCCTCTCTCCCTCCTTTCCTCCCACCAACTTTCCCTCCCACCCTTCTTCCCAGTGTAAACACACTTGCCCCTCCACCACAACACTCAGGCACGCTGTGTGTGCTTACAGCAGGTATTGTCTAGTTCACCGCCACCTGTGTTCTCTCTCTCTCTCTCTCTCTCTCTCTCTCTCTCTCTCTCTCTCTCTCTCTCTCTCTCTCTCTCTCTCTCTCTCTCTCTCTCTCTCTCTCTCTCTCTCTCTCTCCCTCTCTCTCTCATAGTAGTGTCTAGTATAGTGTTCAGTATAGTGTCCAATGTAGATGTGTGTATGTCTTAGTGTATATACATTACATACGCAGAAAGGTATATATCTCTCAGTGTATATAACATATACATAGAGAATTGTGTATTTCTCAGTGAACTATACACATTGTATACATAAAAAGGTGTGTATCTCTCAGTGTGTATAGAGATACGTGTTTCTTAGTGTATATACATAGAGGCGTGTGTATATCTTAGAACATATATACTGAGGTGTGTATCTCTGTATATAACTGGAGAAATATATCACTGCATATACAATGAGAATTTACCTCTTCTGCTTTAAAGTATTATATATCTGGATACCTGGAGAGTGTTCCAGGGGTCACCGCCCCCGCGGCTTGGTCTGTGACCACACCTCGCCTGGTAGAAGCGTTTTTGATGTTCAAGCGGATTACGGACTTAATCACCCTCCTAATCACCCTCTTAATGATTCTTTTTTTGGTTCTTTAATAGCTCTTATAGTGACCTTCTTAATGATCCTCTTAATGACTTTCTTACTGTCGTTATCATGGCCAAATAATCTATGCGAAAGTTAGGACGTTAGGACAGCAAAAACTAGAGGCGAGGCTTAAACAGTGTGAACATGTCTTCAGAGGAGGAGGAGGAGGAGGAAGAAGAAGAGAGTAAAGGACCAGGGAATTAGGCTGATTAATAATAATAATAATAATAATAATAATAATAATAATAATAATAATAATAATCTTTATTTCTACAAATACATGTACAAGGTATACAGACCATAGCTGACATCAATGACATACTACTATATAGAAAGCCGCTTATTATGCAGAGCATTTCGGGCAAATTAGGTATATTTTTGTCCCAGGATGCGACTCACACCAGTCGACTAACACCCTGATACCTATTTTACTGATAGGTAAACATGGACAGCAGGTGTCTTAAGGAACCACGTCATAATGTTTCCACTTGTACCGGGGATCGATTCCGTGACCTCAGTGTGTGAACTGAGTGCATTAGCAATTGTGCTAAGGGACAGACAGGAGGGAAGCTCTTAAAAAATGTCTAGGAAGTCTGTGAGAAGATCAGCAAGAAATTTAAAGATGTAATGTCAGAGGAAATAAGGATGACACCTGAGAACTAAAAAGGCAGAGTGCACCAGCGAGTGCTGGACACAATACATGCAACAGGAGAAGAGGTAAGGAAACTATTGTGCTATCTTGGGGACACCTTCCTCCCGGTTGAGCTGTGCGAGGCCTTTATCTCTTCTATTACTGTCTCTCCAGTAGTGACAGCGGGTGTAAACAACCGTGAAAACCGGATCCGTGAAACAACCGTGAAACAACCGTGAAACAACCGTGAAACAACCGTGAAACAACCGTGAAAGCCGGATTCGTCTCCATACACGTACTAGCGTTATCCATACACACGCTCAAGTAACAGCTTCAGCGATGATGAATAAGACTGGGTATGATGAATGGTTTGAAAAACCGACATGTTGAAGATTGAGACACTTATGCAGCATATGGGAATCTTTATTCAGGAAACGTTTCGCCACACAGTGGCTTCATCAGTCCAATACAAAGAGGAAGGCGTAAGGAGAGGAGGAGAATGAGGTAATCAGTCCCTCAACCTGGAGTCGATGTGTTCAGTCCATCAATCTTGTAGAATGATGGACTGAACACATCGACTCCAGGTTGAGGGACTGATTACCTCATTCTCCTCCTCTCCTTACGCCTTCCTCTTTGTATTGGACTGATGAAGCCACTGTGTGGCGAAACGTTTCCTGAATAAAGATTCCCATATGCTGCATAAGTGTCTCAATCTTCAAGACTGGGTATCTTTGCATGCCTTATTCTTCATCTTGTTGTTACTAAATACCACTGATATACAGCGTCAACGATGGTCTTATGGTGCGGATAATCTTGTTAATAAATCGCCTAACGTAGCAAATAAGAAATCACAATCTTCTACGAGTCACTTGACACAGAACAACTGCCAGAGAAGTGAACACGGCAAATGTAATCCCAATATTTAAGACAGGTAACGGACAGGTAGCATTAAACTGAACACCGGTGTCACCGACATGCAGTGTATGCAAGGTCGTGGAGAAGATTGTCAGAGGAGTGGTGGAGCATCTAGAAATGAGAGAGGTTGATAAATAATAACCAGCACGGCTTTAGAAATGGTAAACCATGTCTTGCAAACCTACTTGAGTACACATAGGTGAGTCCACTCAAACACATAGACACACACAAACACACACGCATACACACATTATTTGCTTCTCTAACATACGCTTGCGTTATACCACATTCCCTTTAATACACTTAATGTTAACTATCATAGGGCAACATCCCCACCACCATTAACACAACATCCTCATCACTACAGACACAACATCCTCACCAACACATGCACTCTGAGTATCATGGTCTCCAAGCATAACTCTCACGAGTACACCGTGAGTCGTCACTAACGTTATAACTCATGCGCTTAATTATCTTCTTTCTCTTATTTCCTCCCTCCCTTATTCCCTGGTTTTCTGCCTCTGTCTTCCCTAGTTCTCCTTCCCTCCTTCCTCCCTCTTTCCGTCCCTCCTTCTGAAAAAAAAAAAAAAATCTTAAACCGTTCCATTGCATGCTTAACCTCTCACAGGTGCGTAAAATTCTGGCTATACTGATTGTACGTTACTTGCATGTCTTGTGTGCATGGCAAGACATCCTCTCCCACAGACAGGGGACCAACATGCATCACCGGGGAGTTAACACTCACATCAGAGCCTCTGAGTGAGGCTCACTAACTCTGATTTACGATTCTTAAAACCTTCGAATATCTTAGAGACTTGTCATAACGTTATTTTATTCGCAAAAAGAATTGATGGATTTGTGTTCCGTATTCCCTCACTGGAGTTGTGTTGAACCAACGACCGCATGTTGCAGCCACAGACTCTGCAATCTTTGCTTTCAAATTATTGGTGAGTTGTAGTTGAACGTTAGAGTGATTGGATCACAACCGAAGTAATCCGGGTTTAATCCCAGGGCGAAGTGAGACGTATGGACATGTCTCCTTACACCTGCTGGCCCTGTTCACCTGGCAGTAAATAGGTACCTTGTTATTAGTTACAAAAGTGCATTGCAGGCAGAAATAAAGGTAAGAAACACAGGTGCAGCGCAAGGTTTTGTTGCGAAGAAAAAACACAGTAAATGATAACAGAAGAAAAGAAGCTGAACAGGAGGAAGAAGAAGAAGAAGAAGAAGAAGAAGAAGAAGAAGAAGAAGAAGAAGAAGAAGAAGAAGAAGAAGAAGAAGAAGAGATAAAAAAAAGACTTTACTTATTAATAACTCAGCAGAACATGATAGAGTGAAGAGGCGTAGCTTCTGTAAGAACTAGCAAGTGTTCACTGTTTACACAGTCAACTGGTATAAGGAGAATTGCCCATACGTCTTTAACCGGCCCGGGGATCGAACCCGGATACTCAATTTAAGTCGTAATGAACATCTGTAAATTAAAAAACCTAAAAAGATGGACGGGAGGCTTGAACCGTGGTGCTGGGATTGACAGGTACAACACTTCACCTCTGAGCTACAGAGCTTCTAATACGGAAGAGCGGGAAACGTCATTTAACGGAGGATTCACTAATTTGCATTAAGATTTAAAGAATCTCCAAATCTCAAATCAGGAGAGAATACCAAAGATTCACAATGCAGAGATTTCATTGCTCCCGTAAGTAGTGATCCACGACCATCACTCGCCATTCACTGAGTATAAATAGGAAGTGCGTCTGTCCGGCGCTCAGCAGACGGAGGAACGAGTCTCCACGACGGCTTTCGCTGAATGACCCACATGGGTTTAGCCCTTAATATGAATTATTATTATTATTATTATTATCATTAATATTATTGTTATCATTGATTTTTCAAGACATCACCGCCCTCAAAAGGGGCGTAAGTCTCTACCACTGACCTTTGAGCGCGAGAGAGAGAGAAGTGTATTAGGTTCTCCAGCACGTATAAGGAACAGTGCCTGAAAAGCTTTTCATATGTAAATGAGAGAGAGAAAGAGAGAGAGATGGTGGTGGTGTTTGAAGCTAGACGAGTATGGTCAGGCAGGGTCGTGTCAGAGCCACCCTCTTGATCTCAGAGTGGAATTGCCTCAGGTTAGGTTAGGTCAGGCTAAGTTAGTGAAGGTTAAGTTAGGTTAAGTTAGGGAAGGTTAGGTTAGGTTAGATTAAGTTAGGTTAGGTTAGGTTATGTTAGGTTAAGTTAGTGAAGGTTAGGTTATGTTAGGTTAAGTTAGTGAAGGTTAAGCTAGGTTAGGTTAAGTTAGTGAAGGTTAGGTTATGTTAGGTTAAGTTAGTGAAGGTTAGGTTAGATTAAATTAGTGTAGGTTAGGTTAGGTTAAGTTAGTGAAGGTTAGGTTAGGTTAGATTAAGTTAGGTTAGGTTAGGTTATGTTAGGTTAAGTTAGTGAAGGTTAGGTTAGGTTAGGTTAAGTTAGTGAAGGTTAGGTTAGGTTAGATTAAGCTAGGTTAGGTTAGATTAAGTTAAGTTAGGTTAGGTTATGTTAGGTTAAGTTAGTGAAGGTTAGGTTAGGTTAAGTTAGTGAAGGTTAGGTTAAATTAAATTAGTGTATGTTAGGTTAGGTTAGGTTAAGTTAGTGAAGGTTAGGTTAGATTAAATTAGTGTAGGTTAGGTTAGGTTAGGTTAAGTTAGTGAAGGTTAGGTTAGGTTAGATTAAGTTAGTGGAGGTTAGGTTAGGTTAGGTTAAGTTAGTGTAGGTTAGGTTAGGTTAGGCTAAGTTAGTGTAGGTTAGGTTAGGTTAGGCTAAGTTAGTGTAGGTTAGGGTCGGTTAAGATAGGTTAGGTTAGGATTGGGTAAATTAAGTTATGTTAGGTTAGATTTTCCCCACTATCATATCTGGAGAAATAACTACAGTGGATGTTTCAGAAGTGTTCAGGTGTCAGAGAGACAGTAAGGAAGCCAGGATACCAAAGAGTCAATACACTGTGTCTACAACAAACTTAAACTAGAAAATATAACAGTACAATAGATCTCATGCGGAGAAAATGAAATAAATGAGGTTCATTGTGTATTTAAACCTCGCTCTGAGGTCCTTTTCAGCAGACAGAAGTACTCGTCTGTCTGTTCCATGTTCTCAGTGTGGGTTTACGTGTACTACAAAGCAGCGTTTATTTTTTTTGTATGAGTGTAAAATGTCTGGGACACCTTTATTCCTTGTAATGAAGACTCATATTGTAATGGGCTTCGGCACTGCAGCAGTGATCTCAGATAGATCTATATGAAGCAGTGATCTCAGGTAGACCCTACGTCAAACAGTGATATCTCAGGTAGACCCTACATCAAACAGTGATCTCAGGTAGGCCTACGTCAGTGATATCAGACAGATCTATATGAAGCAGTGATCTTACGTCAAGCAGTGACCTCAGGTAGCTGTGTCTCCAGCAGTGACCAGCCACTAGCAACTATACTTACAGCATGCTATAAGATTAACACATTCCACTACGAAAACAGCGTAAATATTTCCGGCAGCGATAGAGATTTTCACACACTTCACGCAGGCAGGTAAACCAGTTGCTTCTTTTCCGCTAAATTCACCCTGGTACACAGCTGCGGACTTCCCATGACGCATAAACCCAGCGTAGCTTAACGCTCTATCACTTCCGGGATAGAGCCAAATAAACTGGCAGGTGTTTTAGCCAGACATGTATGCAAAATAACTCGCTAAATCGTAATACCAAATCACAGAACGAGTGAGACCAGAACCCATGGCGAGTGAATCTTAAAACTCACAGGCCAATATACTCGACCCTGCCATGGCTCGAATCCCACCCATTCTATGATCTGTGCACAATGTTGGACACAGCAGTTCGCACTTGATAAACTCGGAAGACCTTATAAGCTTAACAATGCTGTCATAAAATAACAGAAATTCACAAGTTTAGATGTGTCCTCCCTCTTCCCTCAGGTTACCATCGATCTCGTAATTATTTCTCTTCACAATTCTGTCACCACAGAGGTCAGCCTGACTCTTCCTCTGCAGGATTTCGTTGAGCTCGTTGAAGTCTACTTCGGATTCAGTCTATTCAGCTTTGGCAATAACATTGACAGATAAAAGTTTGGAATGGCAATGAGTTCACCTCTGAACATAGTTTTAACCAACATAAAAAAAAAAAACACAGCCGGGGCTTAAACCCGCGGTTAGAGAATCGTACTGAGAACACCTTGCGATGGACCACCTCGAAGATATCGCCCCACCATACATCATTTCCTTCATATATGATGTAATTGATTTATAAAATGGACAAGTTGGAGAATGAGACACTTGTCCAACATTTGGGAATCTTTATTACAAAAACGTTCACCAGCCAGTGGCTTCTTCACTCCATTACAAAGAAGAACAGTGGAAAATGAAGAGAAGTTTGTAGCAATCAGTCCCTCAACCTGGAGTCGATGTGTTCAGTCCATCAGTCGTGTGAAAAGCTTAACAAATGCTCAGAGAAGTGACTTACATACAGTAAACAGGTAATAAAGATTCCCAAATGTTGCACAAGTGTTTTATTTGGCTTACATATATGAGAGATATCTTAGTCATTCCTCCCAGACGCTTCAACGTCACTCAGTGCAAAGACTCGCTTATCACCACCGTGTCCTCAACACACAATAGCGTAGAAAAAGACGACTTCTTACCCTGTTAGATTGTCCTCAACGAGGATGGTGATACTCATAAAGACAGAGTACACAGAGAAATGGCTCACGAAATTATAATGGTACGATTTCAAACAAACCACGGTATGGGTAGGGACGGAACTCGCGGCAAGTGAGTCAAAACTCCAGGCCAGTGCTTAAGCCACTGGGTCAGTTGGCTACAGTAAGATTCATCCAACTAGGTACATTTTTACACCATAAGGAGGTTAGCATGGGCCACCACTGTGACTTCAAATGAAAGTTTTTTCACCTGAATCTCCCGCCAGCATGGCCGTGACGAACTCTAGTTCAAGTCCCCTCAAAGTTGTCATCATAACTCGTCGCGTAAGCCCAGTGGCTTACGCGCTAGCCTGGAGTTTTACGACTCACTAGCCGCTAGTTCAATCCCCACCCGAGAGAGAGAGAGAGAGTTTAGGTAAGACCCTTGTGGGGTGAGCGGGGAAGTGGAGATAAGGGAAGAGTAGACTGGTGAAAGGAAGGGTATGATTAGAAGAGACAGTGCCAGGGCTTAACCCAGCAGCTGGGAGATCGTGGGGCGGACTGAAGCAATAGGAGGGTTAGTCTGAGGACGATAAAGCATCGTTCTTAGTTATTGGAAGTCTTGATTATCGGATAGCTTGCAGCAGGCTGGGTGTTTTTCACAGAAAACTTCCCAAAGAACGAGTTACTACAGTACTTCTCCCAGCATGATCTCAGACCCAAACAGGGTATTATCAGGAGATTCTTACTCCGAGTACTCCATATTTTCACTTGAGAATATTTTTCAAAAGAACAGATATATATTAAGGCAATATTCACCATTTTAAAGTTCCAGCCTCATATTGTTGACGCATGGAAACACAAACAATTCCTCACACCCAGAAACAACACCAACACTGAGAAATTACCTAATACACAGTACGAATTGTGGCGTATAATTGACAAGGTGATTCGTCAACCAGGAACTTTGTCAGTGCACCATAAAGTCTCTGCCGGGAAAGACACTTCATTCTGAGTGCAGTGACTCCTGATGGGTAAGACACATCATTCTGAGTGCAGTGACTCCTGATGGGTGAGACACTTCATTCTGAGTGCAGTGACTCCTGATGGGTAAGACACATCATTCTGAGTGCAGTGACTCCTGATGGGTGAGACACTTCATTCTGAGTGCAGTGACTCCTGATGGGTAAGACACATCATTCTGAGTGCAGTGACTCCTGATGGGTGAGACACTTCATTCTGAGTGCAGTGACTCCTGATGGGTAAGACACATCATTCTGAGTGCAGTGACTCCTGGTGGGTGAGACACTTCATTCTGAGTGCAGTGACTCCTGATGGGTAAGACACATCATTCTGAGTGCAGTGACTCCTGATGGGTGAGACACTTCATTCTGAGTGCAGTGACTCCTGATGGGTAAGACACATCATTCTGAGTGCAGTGACTCCTGATGGTGAGACACTTCATTCTGAGTGCAGTGACTCCTGATGGGTAAGACACATCATTCTGAGTGCAGTGACTCCTGATGGTGAGACACTTCATTCTGAGTGCAGTGACTCCTGATGGGTAAGACACATCATTCTGAGTGCAGTGACTCCTGATGGGTGAGACACTTCATTCTGAGTGCAGTGACTCCTGATGGGTAAGACACATCATTCTGAGTGCAGTGACTCCTGATGGGTGAGACACTTCATTCTGAGTGCAGTGACTCCTGATGGGTAAGACACATCATTCTGAGTGCAGTGACTCCTGATGGGTGAGACACTTCATTCTGAGTGCAGTGACTCCTGATGGGTAAGACACATCATTCTGAGTGCAGTGACTCCTGATGGGTGAGACACTTCATTCTGAGTGCAGTGACTCCTGATGGGTAAGACACATCATTCTGAGTGCAGTGACTCCTGATGGTGAGACACTTCATTCTGAGTGCAGTGACTCCTGATGGGTAAGACACATCATTCTGAGTGCAGTGACTCCTGATGGGTGAGACACTTCATTCTGAGTGCAGTGACTCCTGATGGGTAAGACACATCATTCTGAGTGCAGTGACTCCTGATGGGTGAGACACTTCATTCTGAGTGCAGTGACTCCTGATGGGTAAGACACATCATTCTGAGTGCAGTGACTCCTGATGGGTGAGACACTTCATTCTGAGTGCAGTGACTCCTGATGGGTAAGACACATCATTCTGAGTGCAGTGACTCCTGATGGGTGAGACACTTCATTCTGAGTGCAGTGACTCCTGATGGGTGAGACACATCATTCTGAGTGCAGTGACTCCTGATGGGTAATACACATCATTCTGAGTGCAGTGACTCCTGATGGGTAATACACATCATTCTGAGTGCAGTGACTCCTGATGGGTAATACACATCATTCTGAGTGCAGTGACTCCTGATGGGTAATACACATCATTCTGAGTGCAGTGACTCCTGATGGGTGAGACACATCATTCTGAGTGCAGTGACTCCTGATGGGTAATACACATCATTCTGAGTGCAGAGACTCCTGATGGGTAAGACGCATCATTCTGAGTGCAGTGATTCCTGATTGGTAAGACACATTATTCTGAGTACAGTGACCCCTGATGGGTAAGACGCATCATTCTGAGTGCAGTGACTCCTGATGGGTAAGACTCATCATTCTGAGTGCCGTGACACCTGATGGGTTAGACACATCATTCTGAGTGCCCGGACACCTGATGGGTAAGACGCATCATTCTGAGTGCAGTGACTCCTGATGGGTAAGACACATCATTCTGAGTGCAGTGACTCCTGATGGGTTAGACACATCATTCTGAGTGCAGTGACTCCTAATGTTTAAGACCCATCATTCTGAGTGCCGTGACACCTGATGGGTTAGACACATCATTCTGAGTGCCCGGACACCTGATGGGTAAGACGCATCATTCTGAGTGCAGTGGCTCCTGATGGGTAAGACACATCATTCTGAGTGCAGTGACTCCTGATGGGTTAGACACATCATTCTGAGTGCAGTGACTCCTAATGTTTAAGACCCATCATTCTGAGTGCCGTGACACCTGATGGGTAAGACACATTCTGAGTGCCGTGACACCTGATGGGTAAGACACATTCTGAGTGCCGTGACACCTGATAGGCAAGATGCATGTGCAAGCACTTAGGTGTCCATCAATAATGACACCTAGGTGTTGCACACGGGTGTTACTCATCCTGGCGTTGTTGAGTACCACTGTGAGTAAAATCAGTCTAACACTCTGGTGATTAATGACACTCACAATGAGTGATATAGTGAGTAACAGGTGAGTGTACAGCTTCACTCACCTACACAACTCACCTACACGTTAAACCGAGCATAACTAATTACAGGTGATCAGTTATGTGCTACTCACTACTGCCACTGTAGCTTATCCAATATTTACTCACCCGCGTGATGAGTTGCGACCTCCACGAGCCATGACTCGACCCCTAGCAAACACGGGTAGGTAATTACACGCTCGTGATGCGTTAAGGAGACGGTCAGTAGCAGCAGGTGTACGGTGACTAACACGTAGGTACCTACTTACTGCTAGGTGACCAGGGGCAATAGGTATAAGGTGATTAACACCCAGGTACATACTTACTGCTAGGTTACACTGAACACCTTCAGGTTACAGTGAACACCTTCAGGTTACACTGAACACCTTCAGGTTACAGTGAACACCTTCAGGTTACACTGAACACCTTCAGGTTACACTGAACACCTTCAGGTTACAGTGAACACCTTCAGGTTACACTGAACACCTTCAGGTTACAGTGAACACCTTCAGGTTACAGTGAACACCTTCAGGTTACACTGAACATCTTCAGGTTACACTGAACACCTTCAGGTTACACTGAACACCTTCAGGTTACAGTGAACACCTTCAGGTTACACTGAACACCTCCAGGTTACACTGAACACCTTCAGGTTACAGTGAACACCTTCAGGTTACAGTGAACACCTTCAGGTTACACTGAACATCTTCAGGTTACACTGAACACCTTCAGGTTACAGTGAACACCTTCAGGTTACACTGAACACCTTCAGGTTACACTGAACACCTCCAGGTTACACTGAACACCTTCAGGTTACAGTGAACACCTTCAGGTTACAGTGAACACCTTCAGGTTACACTGAACATCTTCAGGTTACACTGAACACCTTCAGGTTACAGTGAACACCTTCAGGTTACACTGAACACCTTCAGGTTACACTGAACACCTCCAGGTTACACTGAACACCTTCAGGTTACAGTGAACACCTTCAGGTTACACTGAACACCTCCAGGTTACACTGAACACCTTCAGGTTACAGTGAACACCTTCAGGTTACACTGAACACCTTCAGGTTACACTGTACACCTTCAGGTTACAGTGAACACCTTCAGGTTACACTGAACACCTCCAGGTTACACTGAACACCTTCAGGTTACAGTGAACACCTTCAGGTTACACTGAACACCTTCAGGTTACACTGAACACCTTCAGGTTACAGTGAACACCTTCAGGTTACACTGAACACCTTCAGGTTACAGTGAACACCTTCAGGTTACACTGAACACCTCCAGGCTACACTGAACACCTTCAGGTTACAGTGAACACCTTCAGGTTACACTGACCACCTCCAGGTTACACTGAACACCTTCAGGTTACAGTGAACACCTCCAGGTTACATTGAACACCTTCAGGTTACACTGAACACCTTCAGGTTACAGTGAACACCTTCAGGTTACACTGAACACCTTCAGGTTACAGTGAACACCTTCAGGTTACACTGAACACCTTCAGGTTACACTGAACACCTCCAGGTTACACTGAACACCTCCAGGTTACACTGAACACCTCTAAGTTACACTGAACACCTCCAAGTTACACTGAACACCTTCAAGTTACACTGAACACCTCCAAGTTACACTGAACACCTGCAGGTTATACTGAACACCTCCAGGTTACATTGAACACCTCCAGGTTACACTGAACACCTCTAAGTTACACTGAACACCTCCAAGTTACACTGAACACCTTCAAGTTACACTGAACACCTCCAAGTTACACTGAACACCTGCAGGTTACACTGAACACATCCAGGTTACATTGAACACCTCCAGGTTACACTGAACACCTCTAAGTTACACTGAACACCTCCAAGTTACACTGAACACCTCCAAGTTACACTGAACACCTCCAAGTTACACTGAACACCTCCAGGTTACACTGAACACCTCCAAGTTACACTGAACACCTCCAAGTTACACTGAACACCTCCAGGTTACACTCAACACCTCCAAGTTACACTCAACACCTCCAAGTTACACTCAACACCTCCAAGTTACATTGAACACCTCCAAGTTACACTGAACACCTCCAAGTTACACTGAACACCTCCAAGTTACACTGAACACCTCCAAGTTACACTGAACACCTCCAGGTTACACTGAACACCTCCAAGTTACACTGAACACCTCCAGGTTACACTGAACACCTCTAAGTTACACTGAACACCTCCAAGTTACACTGAACACCTCCAAGTTACACTGAACACCTCCAAGTTACACTGAACACCTCCAAGTTACACTGAACACCTCCAAGTTACACTGAACACCTCCAAGTTACACTGAACACCTCTAAGTTACACTGAACACCTCCAAGTTACACTGAACACCTGCAGGTTACACTGAACACCTCCATGTTACACTGAACACCTCCAAGTTACACTGAACACCTGCAGGTTACACTGAACACCTCCAAGTTACACTGAACACCTCCAAGTTACACTGAACACCTCCAAGTTACACTGAACACCTGCAGGTTACACTGAACACCTCCAAGTTACACTGAACACCTCCAAGTTACACTGAACACCTGCAGGTTACACTGAACACCTCCAAGTTACACTGAACACCTCCAAGTTACACTGAACACCTCCAAGTTACACTGAACACCTGCAGGTTACACTGAACACCTCCAAGTTACACTGAACACCTCCAAGTTACACTGAACACCTGCAGGTTACACTGAACACCTCCAAGTTACACTGAACACCTCCAAGTTACACTGAACACCTGCAGGTTACACTGAACACCTCCAAGTTACACTGAACACCTGCAGGTTACACTGAACACCTCCAAGTTACACTGAACACCTGCAGGTTACACTGAACACCTCCAAGTTACACTGAACACCTCCAAGTTACACTGAACACCTGCAGGTTACACTGAACACCTCCAAGTTACACTGAACACCTCCAAGTTACACTGAACACCTGCAGGTTACACTGAACACCTCCAAGTTACACTGAACACCTCCAAGTTACACTGAACACCTGCAGGTTACACTGAACACCTCCAAGTTACACTGAACACCTCCAAGTTACACTGAACACCTGCAGGTTACACTGAACACCTCCAAGTTACACTGAACACCTGCAGGTTACACTGAACACCTCCAAGTTACACTGAACACCTCCAAGTTACACTGAACACCTGCAGGTTACACTGAACACCTCCAAGTTACACTGAACACCTCCAAGTTACACTGAACACCTCCAAGTTACACTGAACACCTGCAGGTTACACTGAACACCTCCAAGTTACACTGAACACCTCCAAGTTACACTGAACACCTCCA